>NC_135419.1:10130102-10260102 GCF_051991245.1 Festucalex cinctus
TTTGCTCCAAGCTGTCAGTTTTGTGGGCGTGTTTGCGCCGGTATATGATTAGAGCAATATCCTTAGTGAATAGGTGGGCGCAGACTGCGGGTGCAGTTGTGGTGCAATATTTTGCGCTATTACCGGACGCTGCGTATTCTTAGTGAATATACCCCTTAGTGTCATGACTGTGTTTTGTTTGGAGCAAGGGTTATGTTTAGGTTATGTAAGGGTTATGTTTGGGTCATGACTGTGCTTTGTTTGGGGTCTGATGCAATCAGCATGTTTCAGCAACTAGTTTCAACTAGTAAGAAGCTATGTGAAGTCAGAAGCTATGTGATGTCAGAAATCTTTAATCTCTTTATCTGGTCAACAGCCAATCAGGTAATTCCATGTCAGTCCTGTTAGCTACATGCTGGCCACAGCCAATCAGATCCATTCGCTGTCGATATAAGTCTGACAGAGAAGTGTGTTGGTGCCGATTTATTCATCTGTCCATCTGGCCACCAGCTCATCTGTTCCTCTGCCCAAGGTAGTTCCATGCCTCTGGTTCCATGACATCTTCTCGTTGATTCTGGTCTAGTCAAGTTAGTTCCACGCCTCTTGATGTTGTGCGAATAAAGTGTTAAACTTGTTTGTGCCTGCATTTTTTGGGATCCAACCCCAGAACATAACACTTAAGAGTTCATACGATTCAGAATTCAACTGACCAAAATAAGGTGGTATATATTTGAGGTAGGGTGTTCATTAATTAAGGCCGACAACAATCCAGAGGATTATTAAAGGTATAGCATCTATTAGAGTGGATGTTAATATTTGAGGATGACTGGTATCTTAAAAGGGGGCAATTAAATTGCAAGGTTTCTATTTGAGGTGAGGTGTTTATTTATTAATTAAAGTGCATGTGGATTCAAGCATTTATTGTGGTGCAGAATGTATTAGAGTAGAGGTCACTATTTGAGGAAGAGTGGTACAATGAAGTTCAATAAGAACTGCAAATAGCATTGTAAATATTATTAATGTATGTTGTGGGGAGTTTGTTTACTAGGATTATTTGTCAAACGTCACCACCATCTTTTAGTGAAATATCTGTACTGAGTTCCTCCAATTGTGTTAAATTGGATATTTGACACCATTATTTTTTAACTGTCTTTCATTAATATCAAATGTATTGAGAGGCAGTCATGGGAATAGATGATCCTCTCAAGTATGTATTCCCTACCTTGTATTAGCTGAGCATGAGGCCTGGGAGAATTACCAGTCCTGTGAGATTCAATTATGTCCTCACTAGTGCAACATTGGAGAGGACATAAGAAGGAGCTCAAGACCGGGAAAGTATCCAAGTAGCTCTATCTATCACTAAGCTGCAGACATAGACCCGATGTAGAATGCCAATCCATTCAATGACCCCTCTTCTCTCTAGCCAAATCATGAATAAACATGAGTGGCAGTGGCAGTGGGATGTTGGCCAGTCAGTGGTAGGGTCAATCAATCACCATTCCACAGCTACTTAATATTTATGAGCGTCCCGCAGTCACCTCCTTGGCATCGGGACCCGAGCCGGACACAGACGGGAGCGGCTTGTGCGGGTCAATAATCGCGGAAAAACAACAGGCACGCTCAGGTACGAAGAAGTACCACCGGTGTGGTGTTATTGTGTAGGCAGAGGGGCTGCCGAGGCTTTTAGAATGATACCCTGAAGCGCCGCGATCAATACGCCACGTTGTCCTTGGAAACAAACATTGGGCCATCTCATTTGTGAACCCGCTCAAGCACATCATTAATCCAAGTGGGCTTTTTCCCCCCCTCACACACACACACACGTTTCACCTGAGTGTGTCAACATAAAGTGTCACTCACGGTAGAGCTTTGTGTCAGCGGGACAAGTGTGGGATTTGATGCGAGGAGGGGGAGGGGGGGGGGGGGGGGGGTTGGGGGGGTAAAGGCTGCGGACATCTGCATAACAATGTCAGGTGTCTGGAATGTCGCCTCCCAGTGCCACTCATTCATACATAGCCCCAGAGAAGATTGGTGAATTATTAAACAGCTTGGTGAAGAAGTTTCTGACTCGGGATTGAATTAGTGCCAACTTATTAGCTTCTTCGTGGACACCAGTGGAGGAATGAAGGAGGACAGCTACGAACAAAGAGAAGCATCCTCAATATTTTGGAGTGGCACAAACTTTTCTACTCTATTATGAATGCTACAAGGAGTAGAAGTATAGCACTAGCAGCAGCACTGTTGCATTGTTGTTGTTATTGTTTGTAGTAGTTAAGTAGTAGTAGTTGTAATGACTAGTAGAAGTTGTAGTGGTTTTGTTGTTAGAAATAGCATAGTTGATGGTAATTGTAGCACTGTGTAGTAGTAGTAGTAATAGAAGAAGAAGAAGAAGAAGAAAAAGAAGAAGAAGAAGAAGAAGAAGAAGAAGAAGAAGAAGAAGAAGAAGAAGAAGAAGAAGAAGAAGAAGAAGAAAAATCTTGTGTTTTTGTTGTGGGCTAATTAGCAAATTTTGTGTAATAGTAGCAGCAGAGTTATTGTTACTAATACTAGTAATACTAGTGTTAGCAGAAGTAGCATTTGTTGTTAGAAATAGCATTCTTGTCGTTTGCAGTTGCACTGTTGTCACTACTACTACTACTACTACTACTACTACTACTAGTAGTAGTAGTAGTAATAGTAATAGTAATAGTAGTAGTAGTAGTAGTAGTAGTGTTCTTTAAGTAATAAAGTAGTATAGTAACAAAGTAGCAACATATGTTATTGTTACTACTTGTACTGTTATGAGTCATGAGGAAGGAGGAGGAGGAGTAAGAACCATATTTTAAGTTGTGGCTAATAGTAGCATAGTTTTGGTTAGTAGTAGCACTGCTTTCTTATTAGTAGTAGCAGTAGTAGTAGTAGTAGTTGTAGTGAAAGCAGCAGAAGCAGCTATTAGTAGTAGTATTAGTAGTACTAGTGTTACTAGAAGTAGCACGTTTTTTGTTGTTAGCATTAGTAGCATACGAGTTGTAGTTGTTCTGCTGTTACTAGTAGTAGTATAGTAGTAGCAACAGTTTTTGCAAGTTGTACTATAGCATTAGTAGTAGTAGTAGTAGTAGTAGTAGTAGTAGTAGTGGTGGTGGTGGTGGTATACAGTTGTTGTTAGTAGTAGTGTTGTGTTTTTGGTAGTATTAGCATTGTTGATGATGTTAGCAGTAATTGTAGTACTAATTGTTGCTGGTTCATGTTGTTGTTTGTATCAGTATTGGAAGAAGTTGTACATAGTAAAAGTATTGTCATATCTAGCATGTGGATTTAACAACTATTTTTTTCAGACTTGCTGTTAACAAGAGTCAGAAAAACAAATATACGGAGATGTAGAAGAATGAAGAAGTAATGTGAGGAGGTGGAAGGTGAAGAACACGAGCATATTTGCCCAACCAACACTGGCTGCCGAGGGAGCTAATATTGTGCACAAGATCCTCAAATCCCTCTCTAATGAAGCAAATCGGCAGGGAACTTCACTCAATCAAAGTCATCATGTTGACTCATCGCTTGCTGCTACATCAGCAACAGCGGTCATCCATATAATTCACACGGAGGGACCGAAAGGGCAGGACAGGGAGGGGAGAAAAAAAAAATAAAAATAAATAAGGATATTCCATCTCAGCCCGAATGTCGTCCAGCCGATGGGAGAGTTCGATGGAGTCCTCCTCCTTGTTCTCGTTGAACACCTTCAGCTGGATGTCCAGCTCTTCTGTTTCTTTCAGCTCCTGGAACGAGTTGGGTAAATAGTCAGTGGCTTAAATAATAAACATAAGCATCATGATAAATTGTTAGACTGCATCATCACTCATCTCCCAAGCAGTAGTCATAAAAAAAAAAAAAATCTTGTGGCTTTTTCACAAATCAAAAATGCCATCTTGTCTTTGAATGTAATCCAAAGCAATGCTGCCACATGACATTTTGATTAACTCACAGGCAGGATCTTTTTGAGGCCACATCTTAGGAACTCATTCCGCAGATGTATCCGGAAGTCCAAGTCATCCGGGGAGGTAACCAGCGCGTTGATGAGCTGCATGCAAGCAACCTGCGGAGTGCGCAGACACAAAACACATGAGCACATTCTGACGAAATGAAGAAAACATCACGCTATTCTTGAACAAGTTATTGTCTCTGTGATGGATATTGGGGGTTCATATGCTTCCTGTTGTGTTTTTGTTTTATTACTGTTATCAATGCTGCTGGCAAAAACAAAAGAAGCAGTGCTGAGAGTGAGAAGAGCCGAAAAGGTGAAAAGTCTGCAGCCTGGATGTGCATTAATAATGGATTCGTTGGAAAGGAAAAAGTCTGCGTGTGTTGGGTGTGTACTTGGAAATCGCTGATCAATTCTAATGAGCAGTAAGGTGTTCTAAGGGAGAAGACCACGGATAAGGCAGTTTTCCTTGGACAGCCAATCGATAGCGGGCTGAAGAATTCCCATGGATGCTGCAAGCTGTCTTCGGAAAACCTTGACCTGAACTATTGGCTCGGATGTGCCGCTAAGAAGTCAAAACAAATGCTTACGCTTAACTGATGATATTGTCCACCCTAGCGCCAACATTCGGCAGTCCATGTCTGATGTTTTTCAAAACAACCTAGCTGTGCGCTCACATCAGAGGACAAGGAACAACAGACTGTAATTTATACTATTTATTATGCAGTTATTACACATTTATTATACAGTTGTTACTATTATTTATGTATTTATTGCAACTCTATTGAAATATGTAACAGAATTTGCTCCAGACAACTTTACGTTCACATCAGAAAAGGACAAGGAACAACAGACTGTAATTTATACTATTTATTATGCAGTTATTACACATTTATTATACAGTTGTTACTATTATTTATGCATTTATTGCAACTCTGTTGAAATATTTATCATGTTTCGCTACAAACAACTTTACGTTCACATCAGAAAAGGACAAGGAACAACAAACTGCAATTTATACTATTTATGTTGCAGTTATTACACATTTATTATACAGTTGTTCCTATTATATATGTATTTATTGCAACTCTGATGAAATATGTATCATATTTTGCTACAAACAACTTTACTATTTATGTTACAGTTATTACACATTTATTATACAGTTGTTCCTATTATATATGTATTTATTGCAACTCTGTTGAAATATGTATCATAATTTGCTCCAGACAACTTAACTTTACGTTCACATCAGAAAAGGACAAGGAAGAACAGACTGTAATTTTATACTATTTGCTATTTACTATTACTATTAGTATTATTACACATTTATTATACAGAATTAAAGAAATGTTGACTGAACACAAACCCAGAAGGGCTCTGAGATCTGCAGACTTCAATTTGTCAATTTGTGGAGCCCAGAGTTCAACGTAAACATGGTGAAGCTGCATTTAGCTGTTATGCCGCACACATTTTTTTTTATATACCTTTGATTGAGGTCTTTAAACATTTTATTTGTTTATATTTATTTCCTTTAATATGTTTTTTTAAATTATCTATTGTCATTACATGCTCTTGTAGCAATTTGTGACTTCTCTATTGTGTTGTTTATTCTTGAAGATGTATATTTGCTTGTGTGAAGCATATTGCGCATAAAATATGCTATTATAATAAATCTGCCTTGCCTTGCGAAACAGCAGCGTTGACCACACCCCACCATAAATAAAATAAAATAAAAGTCTTACTCTTTGCATCCAGAAATTTGACACTTTACCGAATCCACCAGTGAGAGCCCACAAAAAGAACCTCGAGCCGAAAACCTTCACAGACTTCATGTGAATGAAGAAAGCCGCGCAGCTCATGAAATATTCTGTTTCTTCACCCGCGTACGCGTCGAGCCTCAAACATACCTCGGCTGTATGTAGTGCAGTTGCGGTGGTTTGAAGGAGAAAAGTATGCGGTTTACAGATGTGTCACTACAACAATGACTTTCCAAAAACTGCTATTCAACATGGTGTCGCCTTTGTGGTTTTTAAAGGGAACACAAGGGTGCTTGTGTGAAATTAAATTTATGTTGTTTTATTTTTTGTGATCTGTTTTTTTTTTTTTTTTCAGGTAGGCTGGGTGAAGAGCAGTTTTTCCTTTCAAGTCTGCATTGAGAGAATTCTATTTACTTTCCAGTAATTCAGTTGCATTTACTTAACAATGAGCACAAGCTTATTTTCATAAATGTGAACGTTTAAAGGGAAAAGACCAGCATCATCACAAAAAATGTGCAGTATATCTCATCTTTATACTATTCGCTGCCTCAGCAATTTCCTGCACAAATTCTGCTGCCCAGTCCCTGCTGCTAAAAGAAGTCATTTCATAAGTAATTACCCACTTTAGCTATCCAGAAACATGTATTGAGTGGGTTCATTTTTATTGCTGTTTATCTTTTTCCTTCTTTCTGCTGGAGTACACTTGTGAAAAACAGCAAGTTGCGCTCTCTCTTTTGTTGCCCTTTCAGACCAAGGCCTTCAAAGACCTTGAGGGGGGAAAAAAAAGAAGAAGATAAAGGAAATGTTTGTAAAAGGTGAGAGAGAAAGTGAGCTGCTGAAGATGTTAGTTCTAAAAAAAAATTATAATAAAAAAAAGATGGGATCACCTTGGAAGAAAAAAAAAGGAGCTCAAGGAAGTCAGCGTTTTTAATTAAAGCAGCAGCGGCGATGAAGCTCTGGGCGTCATATTCAATATTACCAAGCAATCACATCTCATCGTGCGCCCGAGGTGCTGTGGCGCTTGACGGGTGGACGTGAAGACGTCACCGCTGTCATTTTCATTACTGCTCTTAAAAATGGTGGTGACAAAACGAAACTTGAGGGGCTGAAACGACATGTTGCCTTGAAAAAAAAAAAAAAAAAAAAAAAAATCTACACTGGGCTGTTCATAGGTCTGACTACTGATTTTGTAAAAATAAAAATTAAAGGACCATATTCCGAAAAGTCAAATTTAAACATTATATATAGAAAAAGAGTCATTGAGATACTTTTCTAATTAAAGTCTCACAACCACATGTAACCTTTTCAATTAATATATGTGCCAGTTGTTGTTGACATGTATAACTGACATTAGCTTCTTTTTCCCCGCTTTTTTTCCACACTTTTTGTTCTAAATGCATGTTCATGACGTCAAATGTCTGTTTTAAACTAATATAAATCCCGAAACAGTAGACTTGACACCGATCTGATCAGCTGGATCGGGCTTTGCTGATATTTTGCATTTGCATTTGCATCCAAACATCACGATACGATATCACAATATGAAGGTCATGATACGATAATTATCACAATATTGTGGGGAGGTTGGCGATGCAAAAAATGGTCACAATAATGTAAAAAACTTAGCTTATACTAAAAAAACACACGAATTGCGCTTTTGTACATTACAGCAATGCATATAAACAACCTACAATTTCTAATAACATTTAATATTAAGGCAAACACATCGAGTTTCTCCACATATGGCCTCGGTTCATAAGCATACGTGCCCCTTCATCTGACCATTAACATGGATTTTAAACAGAAGGGCCAAAACATGCCTTGTGAAAATTAAATTGCACTAAAAAAAAAAAAACTAGCCACCAGAGGGTGCTAGAACTGCACAAATGGAAATCAGCCTAACTTTTTTAACAGATGTGATGCTTTTAATATCGTGACATGACGCCGACGATATATTGTGGCAGTTTTAATATCGCGATATCACGATATTCGTGATATCGTTCCATTATACTGTGGGAGAGGTCATATCAATAATAACAGATCAGTGTCATACAAACTTGAATTTCTTTGTCATCTTAAATTGTAACATTTATTAAAGTGCAGACCCATGTGCTTTTGTTTAACATTTTATTTTGTGCAGTTTAGTATTACCAATAATGTGTTGCAACTAAAATAACATTTTGACGTTTTGATCAAGTCAGATTTTGGGAATCCACTATAGTTGCTCTTTTGAAATAAGATATGCTATAGTTGAAAACGGGGACAAGGGTATGTTTGCACCTGTTTGTCGAAAGCAGTATGTGAGAATGCTAACCTGAAGCTGTTGGGCATCGTGGTTCTCCAGTCCTTCCACAATTGGAGCAAATCTCTCTTTATTATTCCGCTCTGCAGCAATTGTCATGGCGGCCAGAATCTTATCCAGGCTGGAAGAAAACAGATCACCGTCAGCAGGGTTGGTGGGTGTCAACAAACACTATTATCACCTCACGGGCAGGACATTACCTCACAATTTTACAATTTTCAGGTCAAACAGCACAGATCTTATTTTGAGTCGACCCTCCTTTTAGTTACAAGCAACCTTGTGCTCACACTCCTTGTGTCATGACAGGGTAAAGTTTGAGTTAATGACCTGTTAAGTCGGGTTCACGACCGTGAGGTCAAGTGTCTGTTTTGTACTGATACAACAAGTGTCTGTTTTGAACTGATGTAACCATCATATAACCATCTTCTAGTTTCAACTAGTTTTAGGCTATGTGATGTCAATCTTTAATCCTTTAGGTGATGTCTGGACCTATGTGTTCTTAAGTACTTTACTTGCTACAACCAATCAGATCGATTCACTGTCTGTAGGTGCAGTCTGAGAATTGTGTGTCTTTTGCCGGATTATTGCTTTCTGTTCCTCCGTGCAACTCTCTTTCTTGTCTAGTCAAGTTTGTTCCACACCTCTTGATGTGAATAAATAGTTAAAATCGTATTTGTGTCTGCACTTTGGGATCCAACCTCCAGCACGACACCTTGTTCCGCATCTCAATTTCTACTTATCATACTTTCTACACGTACAATTATAATGCAGGGAAATAAACGTGTTTGTGTTGAGTTCTCAGGGCAATTGTGTTGAAGAAGCTTTGTGAGCAGAGAAAAGGTACAACTAATTGCGGAGGACCAGCAGACTAATGTGCAAATGTACTTAATGAGAATGTAAACAAATTAGAGAACTTGCAAGAGCTCAAGGCAGCTCGTCTAAAACAGAATGGCGCCCGTTTTCACCGTGAAACGCAAACGTGCTAATGGAAGTAAATTAACCTGAAATTAGGCCTGCACAATATAATGAAAACATATCGATATCGCGATATTGGCCGATGCAATATGCATATCGCAAAGACATGCAATAAGTTTGATATGGAATGTTATGCTTTTATCGGAACTGGACCAGTCAGACTGTCAGGTTTACCTGTTTGACATTTATTAATATGACAAAAAAGGAGAGAAGACACTCAGTTCAAAGCTCGCGAGGAGAGAGGAGAGGAACTGACTGATATAATTAACTACTGCACTCTCTGAAAAAATCCCCTCCTCACCCTCTCTTTTTATTTGGTTTCCACGCCCCTAGTTCCATGGGTGTTCCAACCCTAATAATGCAAATGCAAAACATAAAAAAACAAAAATGTACACTGCCATCCAATAGTTGAACATTATCGAGAGGTAATTACAGTTAATTACAAATATATTGAGTTTGATTATTTTGCTGCATGAAAAAAGATCTTTCAGATCTACCTAAAATCCGCCAGACTTTTATTGTCATGCTTGTATCATTAAAACTACCCCAAAGTCGTGGCATTCTCAGCCAGGGTGATTACATGTTTGACCGATGGAGTTCCAAGTGTCGAGTAAAAGTGACAAAGACATGAATAGAGGTTAGCGTCTCACAAGCGTAGCTTTAAAGTCACTTGAAAGGACGCTTCAAAACAGGCCAGCTAGATCTGCTTAAGTTAGCTGTCAGCTAAAACATGAGCCGCCGTCACACCATTGGCTGGCAGCAAGAGACGACTCGACTCGTGTCGCTGTCACTCGCTACAAGGTAGCTCCCATCACGCCAACGATCCCCCCCATGGTGAACCCAACATATTCTCGATGTGGTACTTAAGAATTACACTATGTTCCTGTTTACACTGTGCAATAGTGTCAAAGTAAAAAGTCTCAATCCAAACAGTGTGGTCCAATTGACAGGCTGCTAAAGCTTTGACACATGGTACAAAGGCCCTCTTGAAAGTGCTTCAAAATGTTACATTTACCAGGACCAATAAATCAATATTTTGAGGGCTTTCTCGCAATCAAAGAGGCAGGATGTATTCATTTTTGTGTTGAAGTTGAAGGTGAGTCGCGTTGGCCATTTACAGAGCTCCTTTTAAAAAGGAAATTGTTCACTTATTACCAGAATAGAAGCTCGTATGATAGATGAGAGACTGCAGACCGCTGTGATGATCCGGTTTGGCATTTACTTTATTGAGTCTGAAAATTGCTATGTTGAGATAAGATCTCCTTGTACATATTTCTTCAATTCATGTCAGCAAATCAGCTTTGTGTTCAACTAAAACAGATCCAAATTTGACATGAAGAACATCATTGCCGGTACTTCAGTACATAGAATATATTTTTCGGGGCATTTGTGCTTGGTTGTAGGCTGGGAGGTTTTTCAAAAAATATATGCCTACCTGAAAGCATTCAAATTGTGAAAAATGTTGGTTTTACCCTTTGTATATGGTGCTGCAAAATGTTATTATAGTTCATGCAAACTAACAAAATAACTACATCTAAGACAAATAAAAAAAAAAAAACATGACAAAATAAAATAAAAACAGATGTGTTTAAAAAAAAAAGATGATAACTAAAACTACTTTTTAAAAAATAAAAATCAAATTCACTAAAACTAATTTGTGGGAAAATGTGCTTCATTTTCATCTTTGTCAATTTATTTTATATATTGACGCCTTCGTAAAATAATAAAAGCTGAACTAAAATAATTAAACTAACAAATTTCTTCAAAATTTGAATTGAAAATAACTGAATAAAAAAAAATAAAAAAAATAAAACTAACTATAACAAAACAAAAAAAAAACTTAATTTTAATTCAGTTCGCGCCTCCATGCAATTTCAAAGACAAGTGCTATATTGGGATATATAGGGCTTTCTTGAACTTATTTGCTCCCAAAAAAATGTGTTTTGTTTTTTGTTTGTTTGTTTTTTGTGTCCCAAAGACGTATTTATAAATTTTTTATTTATTTATTTATTTTATGCTAGAGCATAGAGAAGGCTTTGATGCAGCCTCTCAACTGCAAAGAACGGTGTCAGAAATGGTAGTTATTACACAAACGGCCAGCAGGTGGCAGCAGAGCAAAGGAGATCAACCAGGGCCATGTTGAAAAAAAAGCTCAATTACTCACAATTCTAAATAGATTTGTGAAAATTGATTAAACTTAGCTATATTCTAATACTAATTGCTGCAAAACGGAAACAGATAGAAACATACTTTTTTTTCCTGATGAAAGAAGAGTCTTTAATCTATTTTGGATAGGTTCCATGTTTTGATAGCAATAGAACACAATATTCTGTGGGCCTTGCAAAATCAGTCAAAATGCAGAAAAACAGCCGGGAGCGAATGGGATTGTTTCTGTCAAAATGGCTGGGAGCGAATGAGTTAAAATTATCGTTCATAATTGTTTGTTTCAAAAGCACTAGTGGCATCAGTATTTGATCAAAAATCCAAAATAATTCAATGCCAATGTCATTGAGCTGCTCTTAACTATTCAGCTGCTAGACAGTGTGAAAAGCGTGCACACATGCATGTTGTGTAAGAGCTTAAGATCCATTTGGAAGGTCAGAGATGTATGGCACAACGCCGAAATGAATTTGCACGTTTGTCGCTGCATCTCAAACCGGCCTTGTGGGTGTTATTGTTATTCTGGTCGGCCCCGCTAGAAACAATAAATAAAAAAAATTTAAAAAAAAAACTCTGTTCTAAATCCAATTTAAAATATGTCAGTCCATGGCAAACGACAGAGTCGATCAACACAGTAAAGACAGCCGACTGCATCAATTGTCCGAAGCGAAGCAGCTGAAAAAAAAAAAAAAAAAAGTGTCCCCGCTTTTTATGAGCACATGCCACTCGGTGGGAGACCACCGAGACATCTGCAGATATTATGGACTTTTTACAAGATTCTCTTTCCAATTTATTGTCCCAGCCACACACTGCAGAGCATGTAAACACAGCAGAGATGAATCACATCTTCCTATTTGTTTGTCAAATGAGACTATTTTGAAATGGAGTTGTGCTGTTTTCTTATTGACACTAATTTAAACGGATGTGTCAAGCTGGGGACACAATACACAACGTTCACAGTTGTCGGCAATTTTGTAACACGACTGGCTTCTGCAGATTCTTTTTATGACCACCGAAAGACCACAGATCACACATTTAACGACTGAGGGATCACACGCTATATGATTTTTATCAAACCAACTGAAGTCAACAGCAAACCCTTGCGAGAGCAACAGTTTACAGTGTCAACAAACAAGGAAGATAAACAGTGTGCTGTTGCTGTTGTTTGCGCAGCTATCTGTTCTGAGAAAGCCATTAAAATGAAAAAAAAAAAAACAGGTTTGCGTCAAGTCGTAGAGGAGACGACATTCCATTACATTACAGGGTTCCATGTGCTGCAGAGGTGACGGAATCAAATATGTCTTTTATCTGGCGCTATTTCCTGTTTTCCATTGTCCACCTGATTGCCACCTCAATTGTGTCCAAAACGACTTTGTAGCCCCCTTTTTTTATTTGTTTATTTGTTTATTGTTTATTTATTTGTTCATACACCGTAAAATCCCATGTGTAATAAAAAATAAAAAATAAACCACCCTTAAAGCTACTGTACGCAGAAAATTGAATATCAGATCGCTACTGCCACTTGTGGCCGGAAAATGAAACTGCATTTTCCCTTCTTCTCATCCACAGACGGAGAGCGGGAAATTCGAACCTTAATCCAGTCTGAAAACTATTTGCAAGAGGCTTGCAGGAGTTCCCATTATGAACAGCCAAGGTGTTGATCTACTCATTTAAAAAAGTTATAAATGGTCAAATAAAAAGGCTATTATAAATATATTTTTGGGTTACGTAATGATGTTCTAAAAAGTGTTTTTATCTACGAAGCCATGTATAATACTGATTTGCTGGCATCCTTTATTATAATGGCCAACTTTTTCTTTTCTTTTTTTTTTTTCTCAGAGCCAAGGACATTTTCACGATTTGTATAATTCTGGGCTGCCGAGTTCAAAAATGACATCCATTTCTTCTAATTGGCTCCACTTTGAGAGACATTTATAATTTTTGACAATGAGTTGACAGATAATTCTAGCAACTAGCCGCTAAACTGTGGTGATGAACTGATGCTACAACAGGCGCCTCATAATACAATCTGAGCATAATTACCATAAGTAGGCTTTTTCGAGTCCTTAATTAGAGATTGAACTTGATTTCAAGACGACGCTGTGTTATTGACGACGGTAGCAAAAGTCGGCAAGACACTTAACTCATTGACTCCCAATAACGTATAAATACGTTTTTTTAATGCTCTAAGTGTCCCAAAGACGTATTTATACGTTTTTTTGTTTTTTTGTTTTTTATGCTAGAGCATACAGAAGGCTTTGATGCAGCCTCTCAACTGCAAAGAACGGTTGCAGAAATGGTAGTTATTACACAAACGGCCAGCAGGTGGCAGCAGAGCAAAGGAGATCAACCCGGGCCATGTAGAAAAAAAGCTCAATTACTTACAATTTTAAATAGATTTGCGAAAACTGATGAAACTTAGCTCTCTTCTAATGATAAATGCTGCAAAACGGAAACAGATAGACACATACTTTTTTTCCTGATGAAAGAAGAGACTTTAAACTTTCTTTTGATAGGTTCCATGCTTTTATAGCAATTGAACACAATATTCTGTGGGCCTTGCAAAATCAGTCAAAATCCAGAAAAATAGCCGGGAGCGAACGGGATTGCTTCTGTCAAAATGGCTGGGAGTTAAAAATAAAAGCGACAAGGCTTTATTTATTATTATTATTATTTTTATGAAACCATGACAAGTTTGGATGATTTTATATGGGGGGAAAAAAATGTCTTATTGACATTATTTGGGTGCAGATTGCAGACCATGTCAATCAGGATTGTTCCAAATGAACTCGACACTGTTTTGGTTTTGGTGGGAAAATGATCACGAAATCAACAGATGGCTCTGCCGCTCGTGCTGAAACAACAGTTGAGCCAAAACGTTATGGTTACAACATTTTTCCTGTGTGCACTCTTGAGACCAAAAAAGTGACATGTTTGAGAGATCACCGCCCATTTTGGCTATTAATGGGACAAAACATGGGGGAAATGTCAATCTGTTTGGACAAAAAGAAACCCTACTAAAAACCTCAATTGTTGCTCTCCTGCTTTAAGCAGTTTCCAGGATTAAAAACCCAATTTTTTTTGAACGGTTAAAACTCTTTCCTGTACCAAGGTTTGTTTTTAGTCTAGTTTTATATAGGATATTTCATGCAAATAGAGATGAGGGATGTTGAAGGAAAAACATAACTACATCAATAACATTACAGAGGCACGGCATTTAGTGCTGTTGTGTTCACGGTACTGTCAAACTCTAGAATGAAAAAGACTGGTAAACGCCGAGATGTTATTTTGAATGTGGCTTTCCTCTGGGCCTCGTTATGTTGAACGAACCCTCTCACGAAGACAACATTGACCTCTCAATTCCGCGACGCGTGCGATGATGAGAAACATCTCGTTATCGATGGCTCGAGAGCGGAAGAGCGATCAGGTGATCGGCCTTACATGTTTTCCTCGCCGATGATACAGAAGGCCGACAGGATCTTGACAGTCTCGGTCATCATGCTGGTCTGTTTGGGGTCGATGGATCGCGCCAGTAACAACAGGCTGCGCTCATCTCCAAGGATCCTTTGCAGCCCATACTGTCAGATGGCGAAAACAAGGAGATGGATAGGGGGGGGGGATTTTCCAGTGGGTGTAAATTAAACAGCATTCAAATTTTACTACAATATATATGTTCAACTTTAATATAGTGTACTACTTCAAATAAAAACCAAGCACATGCATTCACTAAAATAATAAGGGGACTGCTATGTCTTTATTAGGGGTAGGGCATTTATTTCTAGAAATGTATTGCCATTATTATAGTCAAACTCGAGTCTATGCAAGTGGATGTTTGAGTAAAATAATAACCTAACAAATACTAACCATAAGGAATACAAACGGAGAATGATAAATGTATTCAATTGAGGACAGAACATTTTTCTGTAAACTTTTTAGTCTTCTCGCCACTAAAGGTTCGGGAGACCATCGTTGGGGATTAGGAGCAGGAACATCAATTGGTCGCCGAGCTTTAACGTGTGCCACCACAGAATAAAAACTAAAAAAAGAAGCCGATATGGGGTGTTAAAATTAGTGCGAGACTGTAATAGCGAGCGATAAGAAATGTAATAATAATGCATATATTTGTGGAGACTGGGGTCAAGTTGTATTTTACAATTTAAAAAATGTGCAGAATTTCACAAGTTACTTCATGTTAAAGATTAGATATCTCTTAATATGAAAAGAAAAATGCACTGAGCTGTCACCAATGTCTGAAAAATGCAGTAATGCCAACTAGTGGCAGAAAAATGACCTCAACACAAATCAATATCACACTCGTTTTTTACAGTACAGTACATATTTTCAATTTTTAACTCAAGTTTATGAATTATTAAGCAATTACTGTTTCAATAACTAAAACATGCAGCCATATTTCTATTACTGGTAGTTTAACATTTTTTCTTCCCATTTTTATATTAACAAGAGTATGAAAATTTAGAAAAAATGTATTCTACATTTTATTGTACATTTAAGACAGATATAAAATTTGTGTTTAATCATGAGTTAACAATTGAAGTCACGTGATTAATTACAATTAATATTTTTAATCGCCTGACACCCCTTTTTTATATATATATATATATATATATATATATATATATATATATATATATAATTATTAATGTAAAGAAAATGACTTTTTTTATTGCCTCATACAAACCTTGTTGTTCATGAAAGCCTTCAAGCATTGGATAAGTTTATGCTGATTCCGTTTATCAATGTTTTCTTGCCTAGAAAAAAAAAGACAAAATATATATATAAAAAGTATGGTTTTCATCAATGTAAAAAGATTTTGTAGGAGTACACTCACTGTTTCTTATCCAAGAGCTTCTCCAACGCATCCAGAAGAAGTCCAAGACCCTCATGACCAAAGTTATTAACCCAACTGTGGAGGAAGTAAAAGAACATAAAATATCTAGTCAGTATTATTGACACAGTCTTGGCACTGAGAGCCATTCTAATACAGTGAGTGAATTAAACATGAAATATTGGCTTAACCCTTGAGAGAACCAGTCATTCAAAACGAAAGTCACGGGTTCGACACATTTAGATAAGTTGACTCGTGTAGTGCGTTTTAATTCCCGACACAACCGGAGCCACGCAACCCGGCCGTGGCCTCCCTGACACCCAATACAGTTAGAATTTAAACTACACCCATTTAGGAGCAAATGAACACGCATCCATCTTCACTGGAGTTCCCGTCACCGAGCTGTTTGTATCCAGCCACTCCGGCGGAGCTGCCGAGTTCCCGCGCCCAAAATTGAGCAATGCGAGAAAGATAACACTGTAATCGATAAGGGATCGCGAGAGATAATTGCCTATAAACCACAGCATATCGGGAGACGGCAAATGATCCAGTGCAGATGAGCCTGTTTGTCTAAGGAGGCGAGCGGGAGGAGGAGGAGGGATTGTGGTGTTGGAGTAGCAGGGGGTCGGCTGTGTGGTCACAGCCAGATGATGTCATTAGCGTCGCTTGTTTCCAGGACCCCCGGCGGTCAATAAACACAAAATGCATGGAGCAGTTTCCTAACATTAAAGGGTGCGAGTCAATGATTTATCCCACATTTTTGACAATCATTTGGAATAATAATGGTGTGAGCATTAAAGCCATTTGTATTGACCCGCCGTGTCGAGGGAGGTCCTCGATTAAGATGGAGATGCTGTTGCCCGAGGCGATCAGTTAGGTTGAGGTATTACTTTGATCGGTGGCTAAATTAGCTCAGGGTAAAACCCCAGCCGCTAATGTACTTAACACACAAATATGCACGTTACAGGAGGAATGAGCAAAAGAATCACAAATATTCTACTATAACATCATAGAAGAGCTTTGCCTTCTCGTTTTTGCCAAGGAAATTTCATTTCCTATTCTATCCGAGTGAGTTAACCCGTTAGTACTGGAACTTTACTTAAAGGGATACTTCACTTATTTAGCCCATTATGGCAAAAAAAAAAGTTAATATTTTGTCTATAATTAATTTGACACTTTCATTATTTTTCACGTCCAATTAGTACCTTTAAAAACACATTTTGCAACTTGCTGTCGACTGAAAATGACATCACAAGGGCTCAGATAACCAATCACAGCTCACCTGTTTTCTAGGTTTGGTCATGTGACATTCGCAAGCTGAGCTGTGATTGGTTACCTGAGCCCTTGTGATGTCATTTTCAGTCGACAGCAAGTTGCAAAATGTGTTTTTAAAAGGTACTAATTGTACATGAAAAATGATGAAAAGATCAAATTAGCAAATAGGCAAAATATTAATGTTTGACTGCCAAAATTGGCAAAATAAGTAAAGTATCCCTTTAAAGGATTGTTTGAATTCTACAAATTCTTAAGAAAGGTGCCTGTATGCCACCTTTAAAATGCCTTTAGCAAAGTTTCCTCCTGACCAACCTTTTTGAAAAATTACTAACAATTCTTTACGGCAACAATATTCAATGTGGAAGTCAAACTTGAAAAAATTCTTGACAATAATATTTCATATGTGACCTCACTAGTTTCAACATGGCATTCTGATTAATAGTATATTTGTGGAATAGGAGTTATGCAGCAAAATCCAGCCGTTTTTATCCATCTCAGTGGGGCGGCCATTTTGCCACTTGCTGTCGACTGAAGATGACATCACAGTTGCTCAGGCAACGTCCAATCACAGCTCACCTGTTTTCTGAAACTGAGCTGACGATGACATCACAGTTGCTCAGGGCTCAGGCAACGATCAATCACAGCTCACCTGTTTTCTGAAACTGAGCTGTGATTGGTTGTTACCAGAGACCTGAGCCACAATGATGTCATCTTCAGTCGACAGCAAGTGGCAAAATGGCCGCCCTCTGAGATGGATAAAATCGGCTGGATGTTTACTTAACTCAGACTCCACTAACGCAATATTAACCAGAATACCATAATTAGACCAGTGAGGCTGCATAGAACATATTATTGTCAAAAAAAAACATGGGTTACCTTAAACCTTTAAAGCAACAACTAGACTGTCGTCAATACATTTATTTATTTTGACATTTCAACTTGGTAACACCAATGCTTAGAATTCACTTGAAGTTTTTATTGAACAACAATTTCTCTATGACTACTGTTGTGTCTGACTGGGATCTCTTTGACCATCTCTTTCTATTGACTCTTCAACATTTCCATTCGGCAACTGTCCATAAAAAGATGGCAACAAAGAGCAACTCATCCAAGTGCAGAATAACAATTCGTGCAGTCGACTATGGTTGTGATCCAGAAGTGAGGGAGGTGAAAGAGAAACAAAGGTGACATGGTCGAATAATCACAGTCACAGTCAAATTCAACTGTTCCCATGATCAGTGTTTAGGGAGCAAAGTAATTGGATTAATATTTGTGCAGATAAACATTGTTTGTTGCAGTTGAAATTACATTTTAGGAATGCCGGTTGCATTCATTTTAGGTCGTGGTTATTATTTGGCCACATGATTCTCATTTCCAAAGCAAATATGGCGTTATGAACATGCAAACAGAGAGAAAGACGAGAACTTGTGGATATTGTTCATATCAATATGCGCAATATAATCAACATTAGCAATAAGATCAAGAATTTTGGTTAGTTTTGATGTTTCGTCTTTTTTTTCCATTATGTGTTATTTTATCAGAAGTAGGTGGGGAGACTTTTTATGGGAAGCATGTATTTCTTCCATATTATGTTTCAATTGAAGTCAGTCGATATCCCTCCTGATTGAATACTGACTCGTTCGGTGGCACAGAATTGTAGCTTGAAACTAAGCACCGTCAGCGTTTAGCAATTTAGCATGCCAAACATGTCGCTCCATTATATCCTTCCATCCATTTTCTTGGCCACTTATTCCTCCAAGGGTCGCGGGGGGTGCTGGAACCTATCTCAGCTGGCATTGGGCAGTAGGCGGGGTTCACCCTGGACTGGTTGCCAGCCAATCGCAATGAATATTGTTTAATGCACAAGCTTTCCGAGTAACACAGTAAAAATAGTACCGTGTTTTCCGCACTATAAGGCGCACCTTCAATGAATGACATATTTTAAAACTTTTTTAATATATAAGGCGCTACAGTAGAGGCTGGGGTTACGTTATGCATCCATTAGATGGTGCTGCGCTAAAGTGAATGTCAACAAAACAGTTAGATAGGTCAGTCAAACTTTATTAATAGATTACAAACCAGCTTTCTGACAACTCAATTTACTCCCAAAATGAATAAACAGCTGTTTTATTATTTTCTCTGAGGTAAATTATTAGTATTAGCTAGCGATCCAAGATGGCGGGATCTTCTGCGCATGCGCGTCACCGATCGTGCAGGGTCACCGATAGAGTCTTGACAGCGAGACCTGTTGCGGCTCAATATTGATCCATATATAAGGTGCACTGGATTATAAGGCGCATGGTCATCTTTTGAAAAAATTGAAGGCTTTTAGGTGCGCCTTATAGTGCGGAAAATACGGTAACAATGCATTCTTGTCAAAAGCTAAATTAAAAATATAGAACTGTGTCAATGTATACATCTTCAAATTAAATTTCCTCCGCATTCACACTTTGAACATCAGCCAAAATTGTGCAAATTATTCCATCAATTGAGTATAGTAAAGTGAAGTCAGAGGCAAGTATCAAATCACTGTCTGATTGTAACATTGGATGTAATTGTTGTTTGTTTGTGATGAGTTCCCTTCTGGAGGTCAGGAGTAGGTGGGACTTAACACTGATCAACACAAAAATTCATTTTGCTGAAAATATGCTTTCTCACTAATGAGATATCTGGCAGACTTTTTTTTGTATATCAATAAAAGACATTAATTTGTCAAACTACACTTTTAGAGTGAAAATCAACTAGTCAACTAAGTCATTAAAAAAAGTTATTTTTTGACAAAATCAAAGTCGTTTCAATAGCACCTCACACTTCTTTGCTTGGGCCCTAACAATAACAATTATTCAACACATTTTATGGTGGAAAGCTCTCCTACTACATGAGGTCCTTACAATAATTCTAACTCAATAACAAAAGCGGGACAGATCTAGAGAACTCAAAAACAACCGCTTTGATCCCTGTGAAGGACATCCATTCTTTTCACTGCTTTTTTTTTTTTTTAAATACATTATTCAAATTGATGTGAATCCTGAATGGGTGTAAAAAAGCACGATAATACAATAAAATGAATACAGATGAATCAATTATGAATGTCTCGCTGAGATCCCGCTGCTGCCTCATCAAAAGTGACGCAGCTGAAGCCGTTCTTGTGCGTGACCATCTCACACAAAATGTTGACTTGTCTTGCTGAAATTCACTTTTAATTGGTGGTTATACCAACAGTGGTCATACGTATATAAACCCTGCAGGTAAACGTGCCACCGATTGTGATTGGCCAATTTCTGTGGGAAAATATGTGATCATCAGAAAAAAATAAAAAATAAATAAAGCTATTAGAGCTGTCAAATGTAGAATACATTTGTTTTCGGCTCTATTTCTATTGTTGTGTACTGTGAGGTAGGATCCCAAATGCAGACACAAATAAGATTTTATCTATTTATTTACATTGAGAAGCAGAACCTATGAGAGCTGCACACAGGAACAGTTGAGCAATAATCCGGCAAAACACGCAATTCTCAGACCCTTAAATAGACAATCAATCTCATTGGTTGTGGCTAGACATGTGAGTACTAGTACTGACATAGAATTCTCTGATTGGCTGTTGACTCTGTAATTACAGATAGTTCCTGACATCAACAAATATATAGCATAAAACAGGGGTGGCCAAGTTCGGTCCTCGAGAGCCGCTACCCAGCCTGTTTTCCATGTCTCCCTCCTTCAGCGCAGGTGGATCTAATGATCAGCTCATCAACAAGCTTTGCAGAAGCCTGATAACGATCTTGATCATGAATCAGGTGTGTAGGTGGAGTGAAACATGGAAAACAGGCTGCACAGCGGCTCTCGAGGACCGAACTTGGCCATCCTTGGCATAAAAGATCCTTGACATCATATAGTCCAGACATCATATAGCCAAAAACTAGTTGAAACTGGATGCTGTTGACTCGAGTCATGACATCTGTTTTTTTTTTTTTTTTAAATTGCTTCACTTACTGAATGATAAAATAAGGGGACTGTAATCTTCCACGAACTCGCATCTTACTTCTTATCAGTGGATTAAGCCGTAAAAAGTAGCGAGACAATTTTGCACTTAAGCAGCGCGTATCAAAAAAATGACTAAATGAAAAAGGGAGAACAGAAGTAACAGTCTCGATAATTGACTGGGGAAAAACAAGTGAAAACGTGGCAGCTGAAGAGAAGAGACTGAAAACAGTAGGCAGCTGACGCTTCGGGCGATTCCATCTGTGGGAGGCTGTTCGGATTCCGCGTGTCACACACCTGTGCGGCACTGCCTGCGAGATAAAGCCCTCGGCACAAAAGGCCCTGCAGCCACCTGCGCTGCCAAACAGGTGTGCAGACTCGCCAGTTAAACTATTAGACAAACACAAGCCTGTGGGAGCAAATTAGCAGGCTGCCCAAACACACAGGCACAAGTAGCTTCATGCTAAGCAGTCGAGTTAAAAAAATACAGCAGATTATTGATAAAGTTGTCATTTTATTTATTAAGTCCAGTAGTTAAGTTTCAAAGCCGTAAAAGTTTTTCAGCTTGAGCTTTGAGCAAAATCTAGGTTGAAAAAAATGTGCCAAACTTTTGGGAGTTTACACCCATGCCAGCGTATGATCTAGTCTCTAGTTGCCTTTTTGTTTTGGGTTTTAATTGACAAAAAACTTTTGTTCAAGGATAGAAACACATCTCTTATTTGGCTCCAAGAAAAGCATGACTGTGGTGCACTTCCATCCAAGTCGCACTCACTTTCACTCTGTGATAACAAACCGTATAAGGTTACATTAACATAGAGCAAGCAGAGGAGTCCCAAACAAAAGTGTGCTGTGATCCATGACAATCAAATCCATTCATATTAATTAGGACTTGCAATGCCCCAAGCCCTGAATATTACAAACTTCATCGTGCTGCATATCATGGTTGTTTGACTGGAACCTTCAGTTTTTTGCACTCAGACCTTAGTACTGTACAATCCATCCATTTTATGTGCTGCTTATCCTTTTTGGATTGCGGATGTGCTGGAGCCTATCCCAGGCAAACTAAATTGGTTGACATAAAAATGTCTGTCTGGGTACCTCACTCTGCTTCATCTATCCTTCCCTCCTTCCTCTCTATAGTTTTTCCTCTGTTCTCTTGAGATCTCCCTAATCTGTTGGAATTTAGAGGTTGCTGAGGTTGGCGTAAGATTCTGGTTTTGTAACCATGTGGGTGGCAGGTGGTGTTTAGTTGGTGCTGGATTTCACTATGATTTATCTTTCTTTCCTTTGACCTTTCCTCTGGTCTCCTGACCTTCTGAACTTCACCACTCTGCCAAGACTCGAGAAGAATTATCCGGTTAAGGTGAAGGGTAATGGGATTTTTATTAGGTTTTAGGTGAACTAATGAGTACAAATTTACACAGATTCACACGCACACACACAACGCACACTTATGCACGCACACAAATGTGCACATACGGACATTAAATTTAAAAATTAAAAATTAAAAAAAAGAGAGAGAGAGAGTAATGATGATAAGATGTTGAATCGGTAAGACTGCCGAATGAACAATTTTGAGCTCTCTCTTGTGAAAAAAAAAAAAAATGTTTGCCCCAAAGCTGTAATTAATTATTTTAAAACCAAATTTGCACCGTTTGGAATTCGGTTTGACTGTCTAATGTTTACTGCACCGAGATTTGTTGCAGATGCACACACACAGTCAATGGGACTTGGTTGCCATAGAGAAATACACAAAAAAAGAAGAAGAGTTTGTTTTTTTCATTTGAAACAAACAACAACAACAAAAAGGACAAATAAAGTTTTGTGTAATTGCTGCAAAGCAGAGTTGGGGTAACTTGAAGACAAAATGTCCACACAAGAATTCAAACACATGACTACGGCACATGCTACTAAGTGTATTTATTTATTTAAGGTACTCATTAGTTAATGTAATAATCAGTATCCTGCCATCACTTGTCCGGACGAACTGTATGGCGTTTGTAGATTAAACTCTGTCGTGTATTCATTTTCAAATGACGCTTTGTGCAAGTGCCTGTTTCATTCCTTTCACAAAGTGCGGCTCACTGTATGATACTTTTAAAGTAAAATAGCACTGAACAAGCTAAAGGTTTGTCACCTTATTTTCCATCACTACTTCACTGGAGTACAACATCTTCCATTAATTTTTGCCCGGTCTAACCTGTCTCTGTGCTACATGAATCTAACTTAGCTTAGTGTAGCTAGCTTGCTACAGCTCTTCATCGCTAAGCAGTGATTGAGAGTGTGTCTAAAGTGACATGATTATTTAAGGAAATGAGGATGATATTTGATGGAATACTTGAGGGCCGGAGGGTTTTGACTTCACTGTCCTCGTTAATTAGGGTAATTAGGGTTAATTAGGTTTGCACAATAAACTATATTCAAAGTGCATCTATTGAGTATAAACTCATTTTGGGAGGAGGGGTATTTTATTTACCGTAAATTAAGTAAGGCTTCCCATGTAAGTGTACCGTATAATAACTACAACTCAAGTATATCCCATCTCAATTTCTTGGTCGAGAAGGCAGGAATGGTAGCCGGAGCATTAATGAATGCTCACCGTTAGTACCTGCAAAGTACTGAAAGTGAGCGTAGAACACAATAACACATTTTAATTACATATGCCGAGACACATAGTTAAAAGATGGTGTGGTTGTGTTATTAAAGCAAATGATTTTCTATGAGAACACCTTTGTTTCTATTAATTCAACAAAGCCGTAACGTTGACTGGTACAAACATTAAGATAATGTAATTGTTCGTTTGGGAACACCGCGCCACAATGGGGTTGAACTGTTCTTCACGTATACCGTTGACCATTAATTTCACGTGGACATATTTGATTCGCATACACTGTCTTCAGCAGCTGGTCAGTAAATTAGTGTTCTTATAGTCAATTCATTGCAGAAAAAGTGAGGGATTTGGTAACGAGAGAGGGAAAAACACAGTCGGTGAGTCTGTAATGACTCCTGGAGTTGAGCAAAAATAAATTATTTCATTTTTTATACATTTTGACCAGAGAATAATATTTAATATGATGTTTCATGTTTTGATCTGTTTAATTTCAGCTCAGGGGTGCTTTATGTGTATAACAATTGGACCTAACAAGTTGGAGACATATTTTAGCCGAAAACCTGTTTAACGTATTTTTAGATTCTTAGCTTTATTAATACCACAAAATTGCTAAATATCGTTACGGCACAGTCAATCCAATGTGTCCATAGACTAGAAGACAAAAGACAAATCCTAAAATGTGAGGGACTAACCTGACGGGGTTACTGGTGAGAGAAACCCGAAGCGACTCCAGGCAATTGAGCAGCTTTTCTTCTGTGATACCAGAACGAAGCTCGTGGACATATTCCTGGGATGAGAGCGTACATTCATGCTTGCTGTTCCTTAGTCCTCCCTGGAAGCAAAACACGATGATGTCAGAAAATAAACCCAACACCTGAAGAAGGTTTTTTTTTTTTTTTTTTAACGTCATTTGAATAATTTGGGAAGCAACTCAAGACTAACATATATATATATATATATATATATATATATTTATTTATTTATTTATTTATTTTAAGCACAATGTGTATTTGCAAAATTTCTACTTTCAAGTCACATTCAAAAGGGAGTTGAGTCAAAGAAAAAAACAAAAAAAACAAAAAAAGGCATTAGATATGCTTGGAAGATGACTGCTCAGCAAAATCATATGCACTGTGTTGATCCCCAAACTGCTGCTTTTCCGACAAAGTGAACTGCGCTAATAGGCACTTTTGCAAGTGGCGAAATAGCTCATTTATTTGGGTGAAAGCACGCATGCTGCTCTCCAGAAAAGCACAATCAACGCCAAAACCCGAAGCGGTCTTAGATTGTGAAAACAATTCAACTGGCATTTGTGTGTTTCCATTCCTGTATCTTCTAACACCCGTGGTCAGAATCCGCAACATATGGCACTAAAAGACAACTTCATCATCGCCCTATGACAGTAAACTAACTCAATGTCAGTAAAAGCAAAAAAATATGTGGTGCGCTTGCAGAGAAATAGGAGGTCTTCTGGCCTGGTTGTCACCCAGGGAGAGGAAGAAAAAGTAGGTGCAGTCATTACGGGGTCCAAATCAATAAAAAGTGAACTAAACGTGCAGCACGGTGACTCTCTACAGGAAGGGTCACAGCACACTGTTCTACCTTGGGACTCTCGGCTTCTTTTATTATGTGCAACAAACTCCAACAGATTAAGTTGGGTGAAAAGCTTGTAGTAGGTAGAACACAAAAGCTAAATTCAACCTTGCTAAGCACGACATATTAAATAAAGCAAAAAAGTATTATTACATGACACTGAAGAAAACCTTGGGCAATCTGAATGGGGATAGACAAAATAATTGATTCCTTTATCTCCGCAAATAGTGGTCAGGGTCTCAGGGACATTTATTTTTGTTATTATATCAACAGCTGATGAGGTCTCCTTGTACAAATTCCAATTTGGAAATATATTCAACATGAGTTTTAGAATTGTTATGAGGAAATAAAGAAAAATATCATCAATTGAGGCAGACTAGACCGGAACAAATCGGAACATGAACTTGGACATACACTACATGGCAGAGCAGTCAATGGAATGCTAATCGACTTAAAGACACCGTGTCCGCATAACATAATGGGCTGGTAAATGGGCTTTCACTTGTATAGTGCTTTTCCACCTACAGGGTACTTAAAGTGCCTCACCTACTTATGACACACCATCAGAAGTAACTCGGGGTTCAGTGTCTTGCTCAAAGACACTTAGGCTACAAGGATCGAACCCACAACCTCTGGGTTGGCAGACAGCTACTCTACCACTTGAGCCATGTCGCCCCAACATAAGATCATCATTAACAATGGCAGACAAACTGCAGTAAAACTAGTGTACCTGCTTCAGTATGTGCTGCCATTTTGGTGAGCAAAAGAGTTTAAATAGGGTCAGTTGACTCATATGTCTGTTGGTTGCCTCAAGAAAAGGTGTCGAATATGCTACAGGTTTGTATTTGTTCAATTAGACTAACTGAGTCACGGTAGCTGATTGTGTCTCGCTGATTGTTGATCAATCCCGCATTTGAAGACAAACAAAACGTCGCTAATGTTAAAAGATTGTAGTTGTGGCAGACATTCAATGTTGCTTTTGCAAAGGTTGGCAGAAATATTGCACTGTTCAATAATGAATAAAAAAAAGAGACAAAGAGAGGTGCATATCACATTCAATACTGTACATACAACTACATAAAGATAAAAATAACATTAACTCTTTGACCGCCAAAAACGTTTAATGACGTATTCTAAAATCCTAAAGAATGCTGCCAAAAACGTTAATTTACGTTTATTACGGGGGGGGGTTTTCTCTCTCTCAATGGGCAGCGCAACGTCTTGTGCTGCGCTGCCTTGTCACTAAACGAAAAATATTAGTATCAAAGTCACTGTTGTGCAAAAAAAAATATCTTTTCACAAAAAGCTTGTTTTTCTCTTAATGTTTTTGTATTGTGTCACTCAAATGACCTAATTTCAAATGGTGATTACTAAAGAACGGAATAAGGTAGAAACATACTTTTTTTTTCTCATGAAAGAATGGAATCATATGGTATTCACCATATTGATGTCGTCATACTGCGCAATATTCTGTTTGCTTTGAAAGATGAGTGAAAATGCTCCAAATCAGCTCGCACCGTTGGGTTTTTTTTGGATAACGTTTGGCAGTCAAAGAGTTAAAGGAAGGGAAAAAAAACTTATATAAACATGAACAAACCACAGCAAGGTCGTATAATTGCAGTTAGTCAGAGAGGACAACCGTCACTCGCCTTTGTGAAATGTGACCTTCAAATAATTAATTATTCAATGGGAAAAGGGAAATAGACAATGCCTACTAAGATCCGTGGCTAGTATGACATTTTTGGAAATTGTGCAATTTAATGAAAAACGAGGAGATTTAATTACATCCTTTAATTTAAATTAGGTACAACAAACTATAGAACATAATATTAATCCTTTTAATGTTAAGGATGGAGTGTGTCAGAAAAAAAATCCAGGTCTGACGTCTTCAAAAATCTCTTTGGCCACTGCCAGCCTCTTCGTTGATGCTTTCCTTTTGGCAGATAAATTCATGAAAAACGTTGAAATGTATTGGTTCAGATTGGAAGATCAGATATGCATGTTGCACTGGGAAGCAGAGGAATGGTGGATGGAGTGTGTAGTTAAGTACAAGGGTTGTTACAGTGCTGAAGTGGGTGCGCGACTAAAATGTTTGGAAGTGCTACTTTAAACAATCAGTTGTCTACATATTCATCTTTGAAGGCTTGGTGCCACCTGAGTGTACAGTATAAGAGACCAAATCACTCCAAAATACAACGATACACTCAACGGAAGCTAGAAAAGTCGAACAAAACGAGTTAAACCTTCAACTCTACAAAGAGGAATACTTAGGTAGAGTGTAGATACTGAATGCCAAAACATCGCTGACTGAAGCCATACTTGCCTTAAGATTTAGTGATGGAATGTCCTCAAAAGCAAATATAGTCATTTGAACGGATAACTCTTAAAAGCTATTGCTTCAGAACCCCGTATACATTGCCATATATCCCCCTCCTCCCACATCAACACATACGAAACTGAAAAGTTGGCATTTTCCAACACTTCTCCACTACTTATCTTTTCATCTCTGAGGTCTGAGCTTCACCACAGGCTCTGTCTGACCTCTGGAAACAAAACACTGACCGTAAACCACCCTTTCACAACCCTGTCCCACATAAGAAGAGTCCTGGGACCATATCAACATTACACTGCCACTCGGGCGGCAGAAATACAATCTGAGCAGAAGGACGCCGGCTACTGGGAAATAGAGTTGCGCCCCGAAGGCGCAGGAAAAACGGTCAGCCGAAGCTTTAAACAAAAGAGGCCCCCGAGAGAAAGGTAAAGAGCGAACGGTCGGAAGGAGATTCAAAGAAAGTGTATGCAGGGTGGGCAGCTATACGGAACATCACGAGAGTCTAAGTTCTACACACACGCTGCCTTTTGACCACAGCAGAGAGCCTCATCTCCTGCCGCTTATTGAATCCCCTATTTGTCGATAACAGCATTTCCTGCCAAAGAAAATAGTGTGGGGAGCAATTACTTTAGGGAGCCTGTCAATTTCATTTTGGTGGGTTAGGGCAGGATTGTGGCTCATTCTATCCTCCTCCATCACTGTCCGCCTTCTGTATGGCGCAGGGCGTGACAGAGAACGTTGCTATCTCTGGAGGGCAGGGCAGGGAGACAATGCCAAGGCGACTGCACCTCAACATGTCATCTTCACCTGTAATGAGCCCATAACAAGCTGGCGGCGCACTCGGTGCCCAGTGCTCGGCACACTCGGGCAGACTGATGGATGCATTATTCAGCTTCTCCGTCAGCTTACCGGAAAAACCAGATGGCGACAACGTGTCTGGCCTGAAAGCTGCTGCAGTCTATTCTTACCATTTCATCTCGCTTTCCAAGATATGCATGCATGCAATTTCCTTACAACATTAACTTATGATATTTTTAGATCATTTAGACAAGCGGTTTCTAACCTGGATTCGACCAAACCCCCCAGAGTTTGATGAGTCAGTCTCAGGGGTTCGGCAGATCCAGACACAAACCCAACTTGGTTGGCCTTCAGAAAATTTGGTGTACTCAGTAGTCACATTTTGACTGTTGTGAGGGTATGTCATGTGATTTCGATATTATTGTAATCCTTTCATACTTGAGCTGTGAAAATTAATCGATTAATGGACAAGTAATCGACTATTTTAATAATCGAGTAAGCGTTTGGAGCCATTTTTTAATTTAAATGTGTCCAAATCCTCTGATTTCAACAGTATTCACTGATTTCTGTAGTTCTTCATGAAAAAAAGATTGATTATCTTCAGTGTTTAATCAAAATGAGACATGTTTTTACTGACCGAAATGGTAACGTAGTACATCAACCCCCCCCTTTAAAAAAAAAAATAAAAAATAAAAATAAAAATCACAATACAAATACGATATACGAAATAACCACCAATTACTGGTTAATAAAAAGTAATCAAGTAAAAAAATGCTTTTCTAAAACAAAATTTAAATGAATCGGATTAGTTGATTAATCGATTGAATAATCGATAGATTAATCGATTCTAAAAGTATTTGATACTATTAATTAATTCATATTTCATACTATGTCAAGCGAAAAAAAGAAGGTGGTCGGATGAATATGTGCAATATGAATTCACATGTATAATGGAACGAATGGTGTATGGTGTTCCACAGGGTTCACTTCTGGGGCCTCTGCTGTTTTCATTGTATCCGCTGCCCCTGGGTTCCATCTTAAGAAAAAACAGCATTGGTTGTTTCAAAGTGCTCTATAAATATAGAGTTGAGTCGAGTGATGGGAGTCACTGTCCTAACTGCATGATTTTACAATGCTAAGTTGAGTAATTCCAGTTCATCACAACTAGCTATGTCGCAAAACTAAAGGATCGCTTCCTTTAGCTGCATGGAGATGGGGAATGCAAGAACACAATGCTCACTGAAGATAGCTAGATTCAATGAAAAGATTGATTGATTGATTGATTCAGACCTCAAATTTAAGATTTTTTACTATAGGAGTCTGGAGATGATGGAAATGGAATTAAAGTGGCAGCAATTTGTCATTGGCAGCTAAGAATAACTTCTCCTTGCTAACAAGGAATATACCAAAAAGACAAAATTGGGTGTTTCACTGTATTTATCATTATAATCTAAAAACACTGCCCCAACAGGGATAAACTGTACTAAATATTCCGTTTATTTGTCTATTCATCGGTTCATTAATTTCTTGACACATTTGCTTTTTCTGATCATTACATTGCCTTAGTGCTCTAATTATGATAATTACATCGTGTACATAATTCTAATTCAAAAGAAAGTCCCTGCGGTCTTAAAGTGAAACATTGATACAATCTGAGTAATTAGCGCATACCAACCTATTAGACAATAAGAAGCTTGTGTTACATTTCTTTTTCAAAAACAGTTGGTTGATGAGTAGAGATGACACAATACTGGAAGTAATATTTGAGGTCTGTACATTTTAAATAAAGCACTAAGCACAATCCTTTAGCATATTAAGCACAATCTAGAGTTGGCTGAGGTTCCGTGGCAGTGGTGCTAAAGGTCAACGGGAACACGGATCAGTTAAGATGGCGGCTGGCTGGACAATGACTTTTGCCCGAGCTCCCCTACTTTAAAGGACAGAGACCTGCCACCAGAAGATAAGACATTTCATCTCGCTACCAGAGCACAAGGCTCCCAGCTCAGTGGGGGGATTTCCCAGCAGACCATGCGACCAAGCCGTTCTTTCTCCAATCATTTCATTTTTTTTTCAACACTGTCATATCTGCCTGACAGTTTCTCACTCTGTCCACAGTGAGGTGTTTTTGAACCCTTGGTGACAGCGGTCTATCTGAACCGTACCAGCAGCGCTTTCTTTTATATTTATTTTCCTGTCGGGAAAAAAAACCCGTAAAATTTACAGAGCGGTTTGTTGTGTTGCGGCCGGGCGGCTCGCCGATAACGGCAATGCAATTAGGCCACCAACGTTTTCTCAATAATCAGGCGGGTAGCGTTACTCGACGCCGAGCTGAGAAGGGAAAAAAACAAAAAAGAAAACAATGAGTTATAGGCTAACACTGCCGGTTTGACTTTATAAATGTTTGCGCATATAATGTGTGATCGCAGACAGGTTTAGACAAGCACATACCTAAATATATTAAAGTTGTCCGTTCCTATTTATTTCAAGAAGAAAGTGCTGTGACTAGCTTGTAAAAGGGGATTCCCAGACAGAAACGTGCATACATCGCCAAGATTTATTTGTCATATGCCAATTCCACAATCTCTAATTTCAAACCTTCCTTTGACACTGAATTTATGTTTTGTTAACATGAGGGGAGAATTGTTTGCTCTGTGATGTTCGTCTCAAATTTACTTGTCAAGTTAAAAAAAAAAAAAAAAAAAAAAAAAGACTACTTTCAAGCAATTCCATTTAACGACATCCTTTCAGCCTCTATAATCACATCCTGACAGCCAAACAGAAGACAATTTATCTTTGCAAAAGGCTGTATTATAAATAGAAAACTGTTTATTTATGAATATTGTGCTTTTGAACCATTTCCATGTCACGGTGTCAATTTGTCAACAAAGCAATCGCTGCCTTTAATATGTGAAGTGTGGTGGCTATTATTAGCTTTAGGAAACATTATAAACATTATGGGAAGAAAAACATATCATATTTAGTGCCCAAACATGCAGTGAGAAGGTTGTCGGACAAGCTGGAGCCTATTTGGTTTGAAGTGTCCATTATATTGCCATTTTGGCCTTTTTGGGTGATCTTTCAAAATTAGAGTTGTTCTTGATTGCTACTAATTAAACTAAAAAACTAAAACACATTAGAAAGACAGACTGGAAATGGTGAATTGCAAAGACTGAGTTTGATGACTCACCATAAACCACAAAATAATAAATAATTCAGCTCTGCAAGGTCAGATTTTGAACGGATGCAATAAATCTGTCCGATGCACTAACTTTTGGAACTGTGGGCTAGCGAGGGCCCGTTCATTGCCGCTTATGCTTTTACTTGAGCCTTTCATCTCGTGAAGTCTTAATTAGGTCAAGGTTAACCTGTTTGTGAAGCATCCACCTTGACCCTCCTTCCCACTGCATTTAGCTCTCAAAGAGCCAAACACCCTCCATTTTCACTTTCGCACTAACTTCGCCCTAGCCCGCACAAGACAGTTCAAGCTTGGGGCAAAAAACACACATACACACACAAAAGTACAACAAACATGTCCAGCCCAACTGGCTGCGACCCAGATGTGGCCAAGGAGAGGGCACACCAATAGACCCTGTCAGCAAGCTTCTCTGGCTTTAATCCCACTTGCGGTTGACCTTCAGTGCAGCACCGGCATCACTGTTTCAAACAGCCTCTTAAATATATCCAACGACAGACGAATTTAATACCACAGCTTGTATTGTATAGCAAAATAACGTAACAAAAAAAAAGAAAAATGTGTAAATAAATGTTAAAAACAACAGCAGGTTTCCCCTTGTCATGTGCTGAAGGTTGGATCCCAATGCGCAGACACAAATACAATTTTAACTATTTATTTACATCGAGAGGCGTGGAAGAAACTTGACTAGACGAGAAACAAAGAGAGTTGCACAGAGACACAGAGGTAACAAGTAATAATCCGACAAGGCACACACTTCTCAGGAGGCTTATATAGACAAGGAATCGATCTGATTGGTTGTGGCTAGACATGTGGGTAACAGGACTGACATGGAATTATCTGATTGGCTGTTGACCAGGAAAAGGGATTAAAGATTCTTGACATCACATAACATCACATAGCCTAAAACCAGTTGAAACTAGATGCTAGTTACATCAGTTCAAAACAGACACTTGTTAGATCAGTACAAGCAGACACTTGACCTCATGGTCATGAACCCAAACTTAACAGGTCATGAACTCAAACTTAACCCTGGCGTGACCCTAGCTTAGTTTTAAAATGTTACAATATATGATGGCAAGAGTTTAACCATGAAATATTAATTTTATTGACATTTTTAACTCATTCACTGCCTTTGACGGAAAAAGACGTCAAATGATGCAATGCATTTTTGCTGGGCTGGCAGTGAATGTGTTAAATAGCTTAATATACTTTTAAAAGCATTCTACTATATTACCTTGAGCACATTGCATAAAGTTCAAAACAAATCTTTTCAAGTGAGCTTTTCTTGCACAAATTCATTTACATACTAATCTCTACATATGAATTGATTTTATATGCAAAAATGTGCTATAAGGATGTGACACGGTGAGAAAGCACATCAAAATTATGATTGCATTTTGTATAAATTGTGGAGATAGCGCAATGTGACGGCTGCACGGGGCTGGAGCCCAGGACTGTTGACTGAAGGGAATTAATGAGCACGGAGACAACTGTTGCATTGTGGGTAGAGCCGGTGTCAGGTTTTGACAGAAATAATATAAGATTAGATTTATCTCGTTCTGCTGCATTGTTTTCCAACGTGATTGAGTCACGAAATTCAATGAAAGACCAGTGGAGCACTCGTAATATTTGTTGTGAGAATCTCATAAGTTCCTGCAAGTCAACTAAAAATCTTCTGAAGTCTGACAAATTTGACACATTATAAACAATGACCACCAATGTCTGCTACTATAAAATGAATGTCTGACATGAGACAATGCTTTCACTATGGAATGGCACATTGTCGGCTTTTTGTGGCCGTACCTATGGGGAATGGTTGTGTGGGGAATGCTTCTAAGCACTTCTGCAGTACTTACTGTCTGTGCTGAATTTCAATGCCAACTCTATAAAAGATAGAAGCAGCTCACTGTCAGGTAGGAGAGAGTTGGGTGGCGGGTGTGTGGGGGGGTGTCGCTAGCGTAAATAAAATTGAGTGAACACTTCCTGTGGAGAGATGTGTTTATTTGTAGCTGTGTGACAAAAATGAAATACTTGGACCGACTGGCTCTAGAGATGAGGAAAGGGAAATATTTTAATATGAAAACAACACAACAATATGACACACAGTGGAGGCCCCGAAGTCAAACATAATTTGTTACATGAAGCTGGTTTTTCACTTTGGAAATAATGTACGATACTGTTATTGGCCCACCACAAAGAGAAAAAAAAGAAAAAGTACACACTTGAGGAGTTGTTGACATTTTTTGAACGTATATAATTCAACCCAATAATTTGGAATGGAATCTGAAGATTTGACAATCACACATTTATGAGCATATATTGATGTCTTCTGCTGACTCAGCAAAAATTTAAAGGGGCTGTCTGCCGGAAAATGCAATTTTTAAATCCAGGATGTACACACTTTAACTATCTCTCATCTACACATCTGTGTTTTTGTTAATCTTTTGTGGTAATTTCGTCCTAAACCCCCACCTCCCCAGCCTGTATTTTGCCATTTTGTGTTTGTTTTGTAAACAGCGGGACGTTTCTGTGGAAAGACAGTGTTTACAACCCTCCAGCCAATCGCAGAGCGGGTGGTGGCGTGTCGCAAACGGGGCCGGGCGAACGTGTCAGCTGCGTGACGTCACTCCCGCGGCAATGTGAAAGCACTCACGTTTTTTTTTCACTCACTCACTCACTCACTCACTCACTCACTCACTCGCTCACTCACAGAAGCTTACGTGTGTGAATGAGTGAGTGAAGAAAAAAAAAATCCCTGCGTGCTTTCAAATTGCCGCGGGAGTGACGTCACGCAGCCGACACGTTCGCCCGGCCCCGTTTGCGACACGCCACCACCCGCTCTGCGATTGGCTGGAGGGGTGTAAATACTGTCTTTCCACAGAAACGTCCCGCTGTTTACAAAACAAACACAAAATGGCAAAATACAGGCTGGGGAGGTGGGGGTTTAGGACGAAATTACCACAAAAGATTAACAAAAACACAGATGTGTAGACTGAGAGAAAGTTAAAGTGTGTACATCCCGTATTTAAAAAGTGCATTTTCCTGAGTGAATCCGGCAGACAGCCCCTTTAATCTTAAAATTTTGACTCATCCAAATGCATGATTATTTTCTAGTAATGCATGAATGAATCCTGATGTTGTCCTGAAAGTTGCATACACTGATAAACAGAATGCAATGTTGAACTGTTTTCAGAATTTGAAGGGAATATAAAGCCACCTCATCCTTGACAGCCTTGCAGTGTCAGGGCACCAGGGGTATGAGTAAGTGAACTGTTAAGCAGGTTAAGTCACACAGGATCTCATTTAGGTTTTTCTTTGGTCTCGGCTGCATTGATTGCAACGCGAAGGCTTAATGAACTCTCACTTCCAGCTCTGGGAACCTGCATATGAAAGCCAAGAGCTATAGAACTACACACAGAAAGTTTGGAGGAGGACGATGAAGTGGGTTAGCTAACAGGGAAAACAATGCTTCAACAATGATTTAATGAGTACGTATACAGACTGGCTTCAAATGTGACGGCTATTATAAGCCCCTTCGTCCTTTATCTACCCTCTTCATTCAGCATAGAAATCATATAATGCAACTGCTGTTGGAGGCCAAGGGTCCAGAGCCTAGTCTGCCGCAATCCACCTTAATAAGCTTCTTTAAGAATGTAACACTTCAGATGTTTTGAAAAAAAAAAGCTGGGCAACAGATTTTAAGGAAGAAAGGTAGGTTCAAGTTATAAATGCAGTTTGACAAAACCCTGCAATATACAACTTAGCATAGCAATATGGCGCTAACTGGAGCATACACTGCGAGTACCAACGTGAGCAGATTTCCTTAAAAAGTAAGTCTTAAATTGATGATTGGAATGCCTACTTCGAACTGAGAACAAACTAAGAATTTAGAAAATCGGATGATGGTTTCCAGAGAAATTGAGTTTTTTTGTGTTGGGAAAAAAAAATGCCTATTGAGGAATGTTTTTGTGTGATATTGTCTATAGAAAATCTGGTCAAAAAGCAATTTCAAAGTACAGTAAAACAGCATAACAGTGGTACTGTCTGTGTTCTTTATTATTTCTCAACCTCTGTCTTTTGTTTCGTCTCCGGGGACTCCCCCCCACCCTTCTTAGATTCACTGACAAGTTTTAGTTAAGAATACCAAGCAATTGCTCGTACAGGCCAAAAGTTAGACAGATCAACGGGTCAAATTTACCCGGTATTTCAAATTTGGCCAAAAAACTCGACTTAACTAGCGCTAATGGAAGATTTCTGGTGAGAAGACACTTTTGAAGAGTCTCATTCTTGTTCCGGAGTCAGACATTTTTGTCTTGGTCTTGTATACTGGGAGGACTCTGGATTTTTGATCAAAACCGGTCGAGACCAGGCCAGTACTACTGTGATTGGTAAGAAACGTAGAATGCGGGTGTTGCACTCTTGGTGTTGCCGGGAATTCCATGTCCCCTGCACACAAAGAGGGGATGAAGACGACTATCAGCCAAAATATCAGCCAACCCATCAGTAATTTTCCGTTGAGTGTTGGCGCTCTCGTCTTGTCAGAACCTAACCACAACCAAATATGGTACCTGACTGCTTCTCCAAAGTCAGGTAAATCCAGTGACAACTGACAAGCTGAAGGATTGAAACATTTTCCTGTCCTTGCAAATACACAAGTTGGCAGTAGAAAATCTGTTTGACACCATTCCCAGCACAAATATGCAGCCCCGCAACTGGAGCAGACATGACAACATAAATTCACAGCCAGAGGAGGGCTTGCATTCAAAGAAATAATGACACCAAAGGTACCAGCGAACAGTCGTTACGTGCTCATCCTCTGTAATTGGAGATGCGCCGGCCAAAAATTGTACAATAAATTCCAGAGAGGAGGAGTAAAATGCAGGGCGACTGAGGACAAAAAGTGGGCTCAGGTAAACAGGCAGCGACATTAATGTTGTTCAACCGCTGCCCAGGTTCTCCGGGTAGTTTCGGGTGATGGGGACAAGCGTGATTTACGACAGGGGCGGTCCTGGGAGAATGGTGGTGGGTCTTGCCAGGAGCAGAATGGCTTTGTGCGGGTGTTTGTGACTGAGCTTGGATTGAGAACGAGAGCAGGTAAACAAGGTTGAAATATGAATTCATGTGCACACAATTTTCTATATATTTACATGAGAAAACCCGCAAAGGAAGGTCAGAATCTCATTGTCAGATTGTTCATTTATGTCAAGGTGGTCAGTTTCAGTCTGCTTCTCATGTCTGAGCTTGTTTAACTCCAATAACAGACAAGTTTCCTCTCTTATTGGCTGTTTGCACAATAAATAGGATTTCAGATTGTATGGTGCAAGACCGTCAGGATCGAAAAAAAAACACGATTGAAGAAATATCTTCTCATGAAAAAGCCATACTGAGAGATCATCTTCTCATCAACACGCTGTGACTCTACCACGTAAGGGTCACAGGAGTGATTTGTACTGAAAGAGAGCGTGTGTGTGTCATATGAATATGAGAATAATGAGGATATGGAAGAAGAAAGTCTAACAAATGCTATGGTGTTTACAAATTATTTTCTCAAATTTCAAGAGGCCTCTTTGGACGCATTCACATTGAGATTTACAACAATGTGATACAATATATTTGTCGCCATCAAGAGACAGACAAAACCAGTAAAAATACAAACAGTATTCAAAAAGGTCTCTAAGGATAGATGACAAAATTTCCAAATCATTGTAATTTAGATTCTGAATGTAATGGAACTCCGCTTTTAGCACAACTGGCGGATTGAACCGAATCTGCCATAGAGGAAGTCCATGTAAGTCCACTATAGCTCAACTTTTCATAGCTGATATTGAAATAAACTCCACAAACACTGTGAAAATGGTAATTTGGTGAAATTGCCAAAGTATTCAATGTAATAATCGATAGGAAAATCAATTCTCAAAATATTTTTTATAGGCCTGATGGCAAGGGGAGTCATTAGGATCTGGACCATGGTGAGGTCAATTAGAAAATCATTAAATCATATGTGAATTATAATGTTAATTATCCATTCACCCATCCATTTTCCGTACCGCTTATCCTCACGAGGGTCACGGCTATACTATGAAAGAAAGTAGGGATGCACGATAATGCTATTTTCAAGCGATACCGATAAACCAATAATTTAGAAGTGCCCATGTCGATAACCGATTAGTAAGCCGATAATTGTTTGCGAAATTAACTTGAATACAAATATGCTTTTGAGTCCTACTATAAATCTAACAAATGCATTGAAACATTGTATAAACTTTGCACGATGTTTCAATGTATGTATAGCACCATGAAGCTGAATTTTATTGATATGAGCCACAACCACAACAGATGGACCAACGTGGCATGTCTATAATTAATGCTGGATTTCTTTATTTTCTGGTTTATCTGTATGAAACCAAATTGCCGATAATTATCGGCAGATTTCGCTATTATCTGTTTTATCTGTTTGACGTCACATTGGTCGATAATTGCCGATAATTATCGGCCACCGATATTATCGTGCATCCCTAAAAGAAAGATATTCAACATACAATACATACACTATATGTCCTACAAGTAACAAATCAATATGTTTCCTCTGTAAGAAAAAACAGTTGAGACAGCATCAGCTGTATCTTTTCAAGCAGTGCTGCCTTCCTTGTCTGTCCCGCCACACACATCTGACAGGTGTGACATTTTGGCAGTGCTGGTAGCAGCCACTTGTGCCGCCAGACGCTAGGCCGAGATTAGTCACCATCTCTGAGGATCGTGGCACCTTGCACGGGCGCGCACGGAGAGGATTTCTCCAGCGTGGCCCAAAGGCCCGCTATGAAAAATAGAACACCTAATACCTTAAGATAGAGCCATTTATCAAAGACGAGGTAAAGTCCTGGACACTTTGTGTGCCGAAATACCTCCCAGAGTCTCCATTCAGGACGGAGATGCAGAAACAACTCACTTATTGTAGAGTAATAAAAGAGAGATGGGGAGTTTTATTATTACCGCTGTAAAAATGTAATATTCCTACACCTTCTCCCCCAGAAGTGTCTTGCCGTTTTACAAGCATTCCTATGCTTCAGGAGATCTTTCATGTTCAGAACGAGGCTATCACAAGCTCAACTGTTGAATACATACGGCTTGTTCACCAACGCGGTGCTTACATCGGCCGCCTCGTGAATGACAATTACAGGCAGACCAGTGAGAATAGCAGAATGGGGACAAAAAAATACCCAGGGAAGCTGTCGCCATGCCAACCAGGCGCAAAGCAGCCGGACCAGTTAACCTATCCAGTGAACTGCTACACCCTGGGGTACAGCTTGGTAATGACATCTTTTCCTACATATCTTCAGCTCCATCCCACTTACTCCTCTCCGTGTTGATCTTACCGGGTCACTGAGGGATGCTTGGGTTGGGAGATGCCGCTCAGTGTGTACTCATGCCAAAACATTGCGGGACAAACCCAGCCAGTGCTGTCTTTTTCATTTATTCAGATTGCACTTGAACAAGCAAGAGGCAAGCATGATACTGGGAGGAGGCCGCCTAGTGAAAATGTCACTAGCTTAAAGGTCGCACGTCGTGGGACATGTACCGGGATTGGAAGACATGGTAATGTGGGAAAACCTGAGGAACGAGAGACGGTGACGTCTCACAAACACAATGTCAGACAAATACTGAATGGCATCACAACGCGAAAGTGATTTTTTTTTTAAATGAATCTGAAAGACTAAAAACTGAAATCCGGTCCATGTTGAACAGATGGGAAAAAAAAATATATGACACTATTGATCGCTGTTTTGGTCCAGTGGCTATGTGGCTAATTAAAAGCGGCTGAACTGCTATGTTTATATGGGCAGGCTGTGCAATTTTCTATTTTTGAAGAAATACCTTGCACATGCCACTAGTAAGTAACTTCGACAGTAAAATAGCTTCATCTTTGGAAGATAGGTAAGTCAGATGCATGTTTAGCTCAACGTTAGCTTATTGCTAGCTTCTTATTACGCTGTTCTCTCTCTCTCTCTCTGTTACAGCCATATAAGGTAACATTACAGTGGAAAATGGGCAAAATTAAGCTTTCATCTTGTTACTGATTGTTCACATAAAAGCTGTTCACAACAGTTGCAACATTTTGCAACACACAGACTGTAAGGAGGATGTTGAGTGCACCACCTCCCTTTATTCCTACATGCATGCGCTGATATCCATGTCTTTGATCCTCATCTTCCCCTCTGTTTAAGATGGGCTTTGAATTGCAAGATCTTCTATTGTCGAGCAAAGTTTGAAGGTAAAAAGGAACGTGTGGAAATGAGGTAATAATCCAAAAATGTATTGTCAGAGCGGTACAAGCGTCCTTTCTCGTCTTGTCTATATAAACAAAACAAGCCAAGATGACAAAGCAACCGCGCAGTTTAAGTCATTAGCGCCAACGCGCTGCAATGCCCAAATGTGCCCAAATGCATCTGTTTGCTTAAATGACTGAGCATTGCATCAGGCATGCAGATTGTGTTTGTGCTTTTGTGTGTGCCCATGTGTGTTCTTTGGCTATGCCAACGGGCTCTTAGACGCTGGGGGGAGGGGAGGAGGGCAAACGCTCTTTGAGAACGGGATTTAGTAGCACACAGGCAGCTCTGGCGTAGGTGCTTCAAAGCAATGGAGTCTGTCGCTGTGATTGTGTGCACATGTGCATGTGTGATGTGATGACTTGTTCATGGATAAGCCCGTCGCTACACCGAAGGGTTCACTGGACCGGCTTGCCGCGGCAGTGCCACGCACTGAGCGGATATGCATCATTCGAGGAAGCCAAATAGCTTAAATAAAATGAGCTGGCAAATATAAATGACATTGTGACATAGTGTTCTGAGGCCATAGTTGGTGTTTGATGAAGACATTATTAGTGATGTAACAATATTCAAACGTCACAATATATTATCAAAAATATTATCCTTATGATACGATCATACTGAAATATGACATATGATATGATATGATATATGATATAATATGATATGATGTGGTTTTGTCTATGTGAACAATAAACAGACCAAATTTTCTCCTTGGACTGTTTAATTTCCTTGTGTGGGTGTGGTTTCTGTCACAATACAAATACAATTAAAGTAAACGCATGTAAATGTCTCGTCTGTATAATGCTGATTAGCTTAGGTCAGGGGTGTCCAAACCTTTTCATTTGAGGGCCACATACAGAAAATCAGAGGGACGCAAGGACCACAATGTTATGAAGAGAAATTGTACAAATAATTTATTTGTGCTTTTGCACATTTAGAAAAATGCTACAGTACATAAACCAATTTATTTGTAATATGGCAGTAGGGTTATTATAGTTTTGGAATGTTTTATTTTAGTTTTTATTTCGTTTTGAGTTTTGTTTTTTAAATTTAGTTAGTTTTAATTAGTTTTCAGGGTGGTTCTGTTAGTTTTTTTTTAATTAGTTTTAGTTCTTTAATAAATGCTTAGTTTTAGTTCAGTTGGTTTCAGTATTAGTTTTAGTTGTTTTTTTTAAATGTGTATTACTTGTGCGCAATATTTAAAAAACAGCATAGGAACAACGTCATCTGAAGGTGCTTTTCTATTGGCTGCTGCTAGATGACGTCACTTCTATGTGACATACTTTCAATTGTCATTATTCCGGTTTTTATCAAAATAAATCTACTAAAAATCACATTTGAAATCATCCCCAAAGGCTCATGTATTAAATTAATTACCAAAGACTAAAACAAATGACATGTTTGCTATAATTATAGTTAGTTTTAGTTAGTTTTGTCAACATAAAATGTAGTTTGTTAGTTTTCGTTTTTAAAAAAGCATTTTCGCTTTATTTTATTTCGTTAATATTGATTTAGAATTTTAGTTTTTGTTATTGCATTAGTTTTCGTTAACTAAAATAACATCCTCCCTTCTTACATTGACCATCTCCAAACATTTTTGTTAAATGCCATTTTTAGCATATGTCGCGGGCCACTGAAAAATGGACGGCGGGCCGCAAATGGCCCCCGGGCTGTAGTTTGGACACCCCTGGCTTAGGTCATAATAGTACACATTGTGTGTATTCACATTATGAATTGTGTCAATTTGGTTACCTTCCTCTTCATCTGGCCATTAGTGTGGGTCTTAAATGTTGGTGGCCAAAACATGACTAACTAAAATTATTCACTCCCAGCCATTTTCACTGAAGCAACCCCCTTCACTCCCAGCTGTTTTACTGGATTTTGACTGATTTTGATTTTGATTCATAATATTGTGTTCTATTGCTATAAAAACATGGAATCTACCAAACGAAAGATTAGAGTCTCTTCTTTCATCAGTAAAATAAAAAAAAGAAAGAAAGTAAAAGTATATGTGTATCTGTTTCCGTTTTGCAGCAATTATCATTAGAATATAGCTAAGTTTCATCATTATTCACATTCCTGTAGAAAACATTGGGTAAAAGAGCTTGTTGTAACATCTCGTATACTCTGCTGCCACCTGCTGGCCGTTTTTTGTAATGACTACCATTGGTTTTTAAGCCAGCTCTTCATATCAGAGGCTTCATCAAAGCCTGTCTGTATGTTCTTGCATAAAAAAAACAAAAAAAAACATAAAATGGGTGTGAATGACTAATTATTTAAAAAAAAAAAAAAAACTACACGTTTTTGAGCTTGAATGAGTTAAACTGCACTAATAAAGTAACCACCAGAGGGTGCTGATACCGCACAAATGGAAAATAACCTGGCCTTTTTAACATATTATGTGCTGCTTTTAATTTTGTAACATAATAACGATATTGTGGCAAATTTAATATTTTGATATTGTGATATTGCTGTTATTGTTACATTCCTAGACATTAACTCACATTTTGAGAAAGTTTTAAAGTTCACACTGCAGTTCCAGCATTGTGGAATTTCCTATCATTGATAGAGTACTGATACTACCTCAGAAGGAAGACAATTGCTTTTTTGTCTCCCCATTCCCAAGCCATTTAACCAGAAGAGCAAGAAAGAAAATAGGCGTGAAAATTCTGTCTTTTACAGGCAGTGTAAAAATGGTTAGTGTCTGTCTGCTTCCAAATTTGTGATCCGAATGCACTTCTGGCAAGTAGACGTGCATCAAGATGAGTTGAGGATTTATAATTTGATCTGAAAATTAGTTCTCTAAATATGTGCGGTGACAGGAACTGAATTTTATGAATATCCTGGAAAGAACGCTTTCCACGCCGCCGGGAGACTGAAAAAGGATGAGAGTGAAATGAAGGACTCTGCCAAGACGCAAAGCATAAAATTTCATCAACCAGAAGACTTTACTGCTCGGGGCTCTTTCCCCATGGCAAACAGGGGAAGCAGGTGAGCGCCAAATCGAGAAGAGGAATAGATTTATGATGGGTGATGCTCTTCCTTTAACCCCAATATTTGTTGAAAAGTCAGAAGAAAACACATTACAAAGGCTCCAATCAATAGCGTTGTTGTCCGTCCCATGCATACGACTGCATCAGGAGCGGCATCGCTTAGCGGTAACATTAGCCGGTGAAGCGATGACAGACGTGTTGCTGATGCAATCAGGGGCTACTGAGCACCACGGCATTGCTTTGAATTCATCTTTCACGGGTCACGAGCGGCGCACTACGCAAACCGAGCTCAAAGTCAATATTAATGAGAGGAGACACGCTCCAAATGGAGCTGGTGACAGCGCGCGCAATAGCCGCCTTCCTCGCCACTATCTGCCCATCAGCGGGCGAGCGAGGCCGCGCCGGAGATGAGGTTTCAAACAAATGCGGCGAGCGAGTATGACTCGCCTGTCGTTGCATCTACAAATACCTCAGAGAGTTGTCACAATAATGGAATTTTTGTTTGGAGGGATGGTGGTAGAAGTGGAGGACGGAGCAGATAAACTGGAATGCGGGCTAAGCTGCCAGTGCAGATATGAATTGGGATGCAAGATTATCAAATCTAATCCTACAAAATGGTGAAATTTTTACTTCATGAATTGTGGGGTGACAGGTAATTATTAAACAATAATTTGTAGAAATATAGAACAATGAAAGTTGTTACCAATTAAGCTAGACTGTACACTGGTTGACATGCAATGTGTTTGGATCTCATTTTACTATTACTGTAGAAAAAAAAAAAAATCGGCGAGCCAGTAGCTAGTATAGGGATGTAACGATAACGGCAATATTGTGATATTGTGATATTAAAAATGCCACAATATCGTCGTCGTCATGTTCATGATATTTAAAAGGAACACATCTGTTAAAAAAAAAGTCAAGTTGATTGCCATTTATGCAGTTCTAGCACCCTCTGGTGGCAAATTTTTTAGTGCAGTTTAATTTTCATTAGTGATGTTTTGGCCCTTCTATGTTTAAAGCTACATTAAAGGTCAGATGAAGGGCAACGTAATATGCCTGTGAATGAATATGAGTGAATATGTGTACGTGCATGAGCAAATAAGCGCCTCAATATTGTTATTAGAGATTGGAGGTGGTTTATATGCATTGCTGTTATGTACAAAAGCACAATATTGTGCCTTTTTTTTTAGTATGAGCTCTTATTTTTTACAATATTGTGACCTTTTTTATATATTGCCAACCTACCCACAATATTGTGATATTTATCGTATCGTGAGCTTCATATCGAAGATAATATCATATCGTGATGTTTGAATATCGTTACATCCCTAGTGTACCAATCACAGAATTTCCATATCAAAATATTGGAAATAAAATAAATTCCAAAACCCAGACAAAATCAGTCACAACAGCATTGGCACTGTCTCCTTATGTAAACTGTAATGTGTCCGAAAGGAAAAAATGAATAAACTAAACTGGCTTAAAGATGAAGTCGACCCAAAAATGTTGCAAAAAATATATTTTATGCACCATCGCTAGTTTAAATATGGCATTGTGATTAATATTGCAGCAAATTCCACCTGTTTTTATCCATCTCAGTGCTGTCACTATTTAATCTTTTTAGAATTGATTAATCTATCGATTATTCAATTGATTAATTGATTAATCAGATCAATTTTAATTTTGCATTACAAAAGCATTTTCCACCCTGATTATTTTTTATTAAACAGTGGTTATTGTGTGTTTATTTCATACTTCATATTTGTATAGCAATTAAATAAAAAAAAAAAAGAAGAAAAAGGGCGGGGGGGGGGGGGGTTTGGGGTGATTGATGTTGTATGTTAACAATTTTGTCCTTGTTTTCCAAAGTAAAAAAAAAATGTTTGATTAAACACAAAAAATAATCAGTCAGAGAATATGGACAAGTTTAAACTAAAAAAAAAAAAAAGGCTCCAAACGCTTACTCGATTATTAAAATAGTTGTTGATTAATTCGATAGCCTTACTCACATAAAACAACATTTTACAATGTATAAGCATTTGCATACTTTTTGGTCACTTCAAGCTCATGTTCAGTAGTAACTTAAGGCATAAGATCTTTAAGATCTTTACGTTGTTCGAGCTTCAAAGTTATTTGCTCATTGAAAATGGCATCATTGACTGATTAACATGCAAAAAGGTGCATTCAGCTCGCTCGGCAACAATGGACGTGACATCCGCAGGTACTATAATCGTCACCTCCGAAGAAAAGGTGCATCCACATTCGGAGCAGGAAGTAACATTAGCTCAGTCAGCCTAAGACAATCATCACATTCATAGGCCAACAATGGAAGCAAGTGCTGTGGTAAATTGGGCCCGTATAAGCCTCATAAAACATTCCGGATAATGCCCGACTGCTTATTGGGCAGACATAATGAGCTTTATCGCGTTGTAAATGCGCACACAATTGGTCCTGTTTGGTAAAATGCAACAAATGCACACGTGCAGCGAGGTGTGAAGTGTATTTTAGAACATTCGGAAGGGCGTTCACTCAAGGAGGATTTAAACACCGTCAGAGATTTCGCACAATTAAAGTCAAGCTTCCAGTCAAAGTCTCCTGACCTTTTTTCTTTTCTTTTTTTTTTTAACTTATCGACACCATTTGGCATTTTTAATGAACACTTCCAGGAATTACTGACATCTCGGAGCTCGACTCTATTTTGCCATCAAGAGTCAAGTGTTCCCTAGTGGAACCCTAACAAGCGACCTGAACTTCTCACTGGCAACACCCACATTGACAACTGTTAATCCCACACTTTTTTTTCTGCACATAAGGGGAAAATTACAATGGCAAATAAACAAGCGCATGAATATTAATGTCACACTTAGCAAGAGAACAGGACTTGACCTTCACTTCCACTGCAGTTGTTTGTTGACAGGGAAGTGGGACGGATTTGAGATGAGAGGGTTGGGGTAGGTAGGAATTAATGGCTGTTTAATATTGGAATGCATTAAAGTGCTCTTGTTGAATGCTGGGCATGAAAAACAACTAATTGAGATGATATAATGAGATAAAGTTGGCCTAACAAAACGCTTAAAAAAAAAAAAAGGCAGATTAAAACTTTTGGATTAGACTCTAAAGTCCACAATTTGTATATAACAGCACACCACTGTTCCACCACATAGTTTGAAATAACTATATAGCTAATAGCATTATTTTTTTTATTTAATAAAATGCACCACACTCAACAGACATGCTGATTATTAAATATATTTATATCATCAGATCACTGTTTTTCTTGCCGAACATTGGCTTTGACCAACAACCAATCAGAGGACAGAAAAATGATGACACCATCGAGAGCCAGCTCGCAGGCCATGTGAGGATAAATTTGATTGGTTGAAAAAAAAAAAAAAAAAAAGTCCAATGTCAACATAGTTTATGTTGCATTGGCCGACACTACTGATTCTAAAGGGCCAGATTAGATTAACATGTCAGCATTTAGACTGATAATCGGCCAGGCCAATATTGGGAAATTTGACGAATATCAATATCGATCGATATGAGGCACATCTAAAACTATTTTAATCTCAGGGAACTTACATTTTCAGTTCATTTTATAAGAGATGCTGCTGATCTTGGGAAAATTCTGTTTTTGTTCGACATTAAAACAAAGAATTTGAAAAATTAAGATTTCAGGTATTTTAAATGTTGAAAAAAAAATATTTACTGTAGAAAACTATGGTATTTAGTTTCCATTTAACTTATTCAGACATACTGGTAACCTTGGGAGCTCCCTGAACATCTTGTTAGGAATTTAAAAGGATGTCAATTGTCTAAGATTAAAAAAAAAAAAAAAAAGTCTGAAAAATTGGTCAACAAACAAACTTTCTTTAAGACATTACAACAGAGTCAAGATTGGCATTTGTATTTTAAAAATGTTGACGCCAATATTTTTTCTTACCATTTTACTGAAAAATCGGCATGTGCCTTGGAAAAAAAAACATAGGTCTATATTTTATAATGGCTGCACTTTGATTAAAAAAAACAAAAAACAAAAACAAAAAAACGACCATCAATATCTGCATATTGGAAGCAGTGCAGTTGGGAATAAATTAATACACTTTTATGGAACATATATTTGAATTCTTTAAATGTACTGCAAGTCAATGTTTCAGTGTTCAGGCCAGTAGAGAAGACTGACGTCAACAATTGTGTTTCACATATATATATTCAGGTTTTCACATCTGTGAGCACACTGTGACAAATTAATTCTACGGCTGATGTTATAGTAACTTTTAGAAGTAGTGGCAGAATATCGATGGAGTAAAAAAAATAAAAATAGATAAATTGTCGTCTCATTGACAAACCAGCGTGGAAGCCCGTTTTAAATTCATGCTTTATCACATGCTGAAAAAGTCATTTATTATGCTGTTGACGTAAGCGCCAATATGAGGTTCAAATGAAACCTTCAAAAATGCCTGCTCACCATTAGGAGTGTTCAATTTCTGCAAAGCACGCTCGGCTATACTGTAAGTCGAACTGGAAGATGCTCGGGAATAAAGCAGAGCTCCCTGACGCACTTGTATGCTGTGGGACCCGGCTTTGAATCCATCACTTCATTCTCTAAGCTCACATCTTCCTACTTGCACTCATATTCCAATTTCTGAAAAATAAAAATGGCCACATTATGAGCTGCGTGTGTGAAAGGAAGACAGGTGGTGGCAGGGTAGTGGATCTTTTGAGACTTGTCACGACGTTCCGGTTTATGAGGCCGTGACAGGCGACACACGCCCATCCACATCAAAGTTTATTACACTTCATCACCTCCCCACCTGCAGTGTAATGACATTTAGGCAATCCTTTATATTTATAGTAAAAGAAAAAAAGAAAGAAAGAAAGAAAGAAAGGAATCCCAGGAAAGCCGTGGGTGTGAATCAATGCCTTCCTTCTCCAGCTGCTGCTCGCATTTATTATTCACGCGTCTGCATCATAATAGAGTATATGAGACGAGCTGATGTGCAGGTACGCGTGTACGCCTGCCAAAAATCTAGCTTGGGAGATCACATGAAGAAAGAGCGGACACACAAACAACAAACAATACACTCGAAAACTCAACCCAATGATGTACGGATCAGTGAGGACGGACGGTTGCTGACGAATGCTAAAATTATGCTTTAGTGCTTAGATACAATATCAAGTATGTGTAAGGTGCATCTAAGTGTGCATACACACATCAGTGACAGTGAATATGTACGCATTGACAATGTGTGGGCATGTGTGTAGACACATGAAATGAAGGGGTTGGTGAACGGTTCTTCATATAGTCTTTGACTGCCCTCTAGAGGTGAGCTGCATGAACAACAGCAATATGAAGTATATATATATATATATATATATATATATATATATATATATATATATATATATATATATATATATATATATATATATATATATATATATATATATATATATGCACACATATATGTGTGTATATATATATACAAATATATTTGCTGATAATGATCTGAACAGCTTCTGATTTAGTCCAATTTGAACACTATTTGCCTGCTACACACACAGAGCTGAATGCACAATTATGATTGGCCGACACGTGTCATGAGACATGTGATTGTAAGTGTGCATTTCCCGCATGCATACATTTACCACCCTAATGACCAGAAAAGACATGCGGACGTATTTGTCAGATTTTTTTTTTCAACATTATTGGCAACTCAGATGAGCAAACAAAATGTATCACCCATGACATTAACTAGAATTGATTTTTTTTTCATACCCATGTTGAAATATGTTCTCATAACAAATCAGTCAAACCCAATGTATGCAAATCTTAACTAATAAAATCAATATTTCCCGCCGTGTGACGGAGGTCGTCGTTACGATAATGCAAAACGATGAGCTGTCCGTGATGGCAGCGTGAATTCGGTCTCGCCGCGTGATTGCGCGACAGTCGGAAAACTAAAATTGCACGTCTTTCGAGCCCGAGCGATTGACTGAATTGGCCCATTTCCCGCAGAACGGCACGAAGCGACGTCGTGAGCAAGCAATGGAAATGTTGACAAACAACGAACGCGGCCTATTGATAGCGTTGGGAAAGGGGACGTGCGCAACACAGTCGTTCCATCACGGTGAAGACGGAAGAGAGGAACATACAGCTTTATTCCCCATAGGTTAAACAATAGCAGGCGAAGTGTCTTGTCACTGTACATCAAAAAAATAAAAAATAAATGCACAGCACCGCATGAGTCTTTGAATGAGCTCTTGAAAGAAAACAGTCTGTTTCCTGTCAAGGTGAACATTCTGAAATTATTAGCATTATTTACCGCGCTAACATGCCGCAGAGGGGAGCGAGGCGAGGAACAATAAGTACTTGAAGATTGTATCTAAAAGGTGAAATATATTGTGTGCCTTTGTGTGGCACTGATTTTCCTGCTTATTGCAATCTGTGCAAGGAAATTTGTTTTGGATGAACAGAGCCATTTGTGAGCGTGCAGTATATCCTGCGAGGAAACCTTTTCTGGCCGCCCTGGCTCTTAACACGTGTTATAGGGGAGGTCAGCTAGATGCTAGGACTCTCTCTGTTCTGGTAAAAAGAAGAATCAGCTTATTAAAAAATGAGCACGGGAGGAAGCATCGGCGCTTTACCAAGCTAATTAGATAGTTGGGCCAGTAGCCGGTGTCAATGGGGGGAAACAACATATTTCACCCTGTCAGCTTCTACCGCTGACCCCGGCTCTACTTTGCAGAGTCCGTGCCCTGAAATGCCAGAGTGATATCAGCTTCTTATGAATAACTATGAGGCGGTGTCATCAATTAGCCTATGGGTTAGCTGATGAGTCACAAAAGAGATGACCCATTTAGTTCCAGAAAAGTGAATGCACAAGTTGAGTGTCCCATTGTAATACAATATATACGGGCAAAAGTATTAATCGGGTAATTTGTCAATCATTTGCCTTTGAATCTGAAACTTTTGTTTTTAACCTAGAAAATTTCTGACTCAGTGGAAACAGTTTGGGCTCTAACCTAACCCTAAACATGGCAATTATTTTACCAAATCAGGAAACACTTCCGTCAGTACTTACTGACCGTCACTGACGGAAGACAGTTCTTTTGACGAATGATGAGAAACTTTTTAAAAAATGACGTACTCAGCACCGGCGGAAGTGGGTTTTCGTCCGTCAAGTACCGACAGACCTCTCAATCCATCGCGAGTTGGGTTTCCACCCAATTGTTTCAAATTTTTTAAGCAAATTTACTGAAAATGCGCAAAACGGACATGCGACTTATGCCCGTTTCCATCTGTTCTTCTTTTTCGAATAATGAGAGGGGACTCCGCCGCTGTAGGTGGCGATATACACCATAGAGATGTGATCCACCAGTAATGTAAAAGAAGAAGAGGAAGCGACTGCGCCGTGCGATGTCGTATGAGTTTGCTTTTGTAACTCCTGATAAATCGTAGCATTTATTTGCTGTTCTACATCTAAAATTGCATTAATATTCACTTCTTTAATTATTTCCAAAAAGATTTCTGTTTCGTCGTCCCCCCCAAAACATACCGTACTTTATCGTCTGTCGGTGCTTTGTGACTACAAACGTATGTGCGACTTGTATCCGGTCTTGTCAACGTTTATTCGCAAAACCTGTTTCCATCGCCAAAATTTGCCTTTTCCTTTTTTTAATACTTTTTGAAATACACCCCCCTCCAAGCGTGAAGCGTGAAAACTGTTTGCGAATTTTGGGCCTCTTTTCAAATTTCAACAGTTTCCATTCAGTTTTATTTTCGCATTTCTTGAAAATTTGTAAAAAAAAATGGGTGGATGGAAACACGACGACTGACGGATGCCCGGTTCATTGGCGATTGACAGACTGATGGACGGAATGCCTATCGTTGGCTGTGGGTTCTAAAATAGTTGTGAGGAAGTGATGACGGAAGTGTGGTTAAAATAAAATAATGGCCTGATAATTCCAGTTTGGCTTGACTTGAAAAAATGACGGCCTGACGACGACGGAAGGGCAAAATTTTGAAAATTGCCCACCTCTGGATATCATAGAGCAGGGGTGGCGAGATCCGGTCCTCGAGGGCTGCAGTCCTGCAGGTTTTGGATTATTCCCTTCTTCAACACAGCTGATTCATGATTAGCTCATCAGCAAGCTCTGCAGAAGCCTGATAACGAGCCTGTTAATTGGAATCAGCTGCACTTCGAGTAGGGAACTCTATAAAACCTGCAGGACTCCGGCCCTCGAGGACCGCAGTTTGCCACCCCTGTCATAGAGGAATGAAAAAAAATGAAATGTTGGTGATTAGGCCTTCACGATATATTGTTTGAACATCGCAATCCCGATGTGTGCATGCGCTGTAGCCACATCGCAAGACGTGCGATGTTTTTATTTATTTTATTTTTTTTAGAGCAAGCAAACGTTTGCTTTGCTTCATAAAGGTAGCAAGATAGGCTCCAGCACCCCCCACGACCCTTGTGAGGAATAAGCGGTTCAGAAAATGGATGGATGTATTCTCCAAACTAACAGAATGGACCTCCAAATGTTTTTTTGTTTTAATCCAAAACACAAATAAAACATGTTTATATTTTATAGAGAGCAACAATATTTTGACAATTAACATCCTGAATTTTCCTGATACATGTCTCACTACATGACTCATTCAGAATCTCAACTTCATATTGATGGGTATAATAATTTGACAGCAATTACTATAGATTCGTTTCCAGTGACATTTAACTCAAATTGCCTTCCAGATGCAATCCACCAGACCTTCACTCCCGCCAAAGAAGAGTCAAACGCAGAGAGAGGATCTCTATAACAGCCTTCAATCACTGATTGCCTTCTGGTCCTGCATTTTTGACTCCCCCATAATCACAAGTGTATGATTATGGCATTAGGGCGCATCCGTCACATCCGAATTTGCAATCAAGGAATTGGCATCGGGGATCAATACGGCGCAGCGCCTCATCAGATGGCGGCGAACGCAGCAGCGATGCAGTGCGGGAGGGAGAGGAGGAGGCTTCGGATCAATTAGGAAGCAACGGCCACATCCAGACGCTACATTTAATCTTCTAATGCATCGGCGCTAAAGCGTGGAGAGCGACGTTTGGCAGCATCAAAGAGGAATCGATCCTTTCGGCACATATCGACGCCGGCCTCTGCTGTGCCATTTCGACAGCATTCCGCATGTAATGAATGGAGAGAGCCGAGATCCGCTTAGTAAGTGAAGAAACTCGATTTGATGTCACGCTTTGGGTGAAAGGGAAACATTTTAATCCTTTCAAATAGTTTCTATTAAATCTCAATACCTGGAGAATCTCTCACATTTACTTTAGTCGACAACGACTTTGTCTAATTGATAAACAAAGAGTGGAAGGTTTTCAATTTATTGAACTACTGATTTAGAATCCATAATTACAGTGAAGCCCTGATTATTGTTTGCGAATTCACTGATTTCTCTGCTCGTTCTGAAATGTGTTTGATGCCAATGGGAAGCAGTAATTGGTGTCAAGGAAGTATGTGGATGTGATACATGTCAACTGTTTGGTACGGTACGGAAGGAATGGCCCTAGTGTAAGTGGATTTTAATACTGCAGCAAAGCTAACTCTAGCCTTTGGGTTTCTTTTTGTCATTGCTAGCCACATACCCCTAAATATTACAATGATAAATCTGTTCAACCAATGACTGACCAATAGTGATTTACTTCAACACTGTGATGTTGGCTTTGAAACCCAGTTGACTTTGCATAGGTAATAATACTCAGTAGCAAATTGAGGCTAGCCAAATGGGGAATTTTCCTCCACTGGTGCATAATCTGTCCGCTGTAGTTTGTTCCCTAAAAGAGGTGGCCAAAAATATGTGTCAGTTATTTTAGTACCTCTCATAACTTTTGCCAACTGCAGAAAAAAATGTCTACCATACCAAAGTGAACCACCACAACCTGTCCAGCAAACATGGCCACAGTGCCGACCAAGGAGTCCTTATCAGCAGCGTGCATGCGGAGTGTGTGGCTCATTCAATTAATCAGGCATCACTTAAACCAGCAGGCTCTGTGACAGGGGACCAAATCACTGGCAGGAGAGCAAAAAAAAAAAAAAAAAAAAAGCCATTCCTGACATTCCCATTCTGCGTCCCTTGCACTAATGCGCTGTGGCAACATTCTAACTATCCAATTCCAAGACCTGGACCCCCACGGCTTACACAGTCCCACTGCTTCTTCGCCAGCCATCATGCCTTAGCTTTCATTAGACCCCACACCTCTATCAAAGGGAAGAACAGAGGCGGCCGCTCCGTCTCATGTCAGAAACTTGCCTCGAAGGAATGGGCAAGAGAGCACAGGCGTGAGTAGGGAGAAAGAGAGAGCGTGTGATGAAAAAAAACTACAAATATACATTGATGGTGATAATGAAGAATGAGCAAAAGTTGCGAGATTGAACTTCAAAGGTGCCAAGTACATCTAAAAGGGTAATGTTCAAATACTTGCATATTTAACGTGCCTGTTTTTAAAGTTTGTTTTTTGTTTTGTTTTTTAACTCAAACAAACAGGGCAGGGAAGTGAACCCATACCACCTGCACCGAAGGCAAGTTCACCTGGAGAACTTAACACGCCTATTAAATCACAGGTGACATGCTAACCAGTTGACCGCTAGCTAGCAAGTGGCTAACAAGAGAAGCTAACATAGCTACACTTTTTTTTTTTTTTTTAATGTGTCATCATCTTGTTTTTATTGGTGCTATTGGTGTTATTTTATTATTAATACTTTGCCTTTATTTATTTTTTATATATTTTGTATTGTTTTGTTCTTCACTTTTATGGACCCCAGGAAGATAAGCTTTGGTACACTGCAAGAGCTAATGGAGATCCAATAAAAAATAAACAAACATTTAATCTGTGCTTCTTCCGTCACATGGCATAAAAATCCATCGATTTTATTATTTATTTATTTATTTTTGTTTTCATTAGGACATTAACTCCAATGATTGGTATGTAATTGGGAGGGCTACCATAATAGAACAAACGAAAAAATGTCAATATCCCATGTCCCATGATATCGAACAGCAGGTCGGCCATCTTGGCTTAAATCAAGCACTTTGGGTGAATTCTATGGCCTGTATTTTGATGAACTCCTAATAAGGAATCCTTCCAAATCAGTCTATGTCAGAAGCAGTTAAGCAAAATATCTCTGTTAGCTTTTCTAATGTGGGCTGAGCACCGCATCAATAATAATTTTGAGGATTTATCATAAAAGAGGAGGTGCGAGATGTTTTTTTCATTTTTGTTTCATTTTACTTTCATTAGTAATATATGTTCCTCTTTGACAACTTAAACGTGCATACTGTATATGGATCAAATATACATGCAAATACAGTGGTTTGACTTAAGACTGCCCAAACTTAGTAAACTTAGTTTGGTTGGTATGTTTCTCTTTGTGTTGAAAGATGAAATTTGTGGGAGATATAGATATGCTACCCCTTGAATGAAGTCAAGACAAAAAATGGGGCAGATACACTTTCAGGCATTTTTTTGATTGGACAAAAAGTCAAGACAAAATGGAAACACAAGGAGCATGGACAAAATATGCTCAAAATTTCCTTGTGAGAAGAAAACAGTTGAAAGCATTTAGCGAACATTTAGCAAACTTTGCGAACTTGAACGAACCCTGACGAGAAATCAACATTTGCTAGCGTTGCAAACGTTTGCCCCTCAGTGGGATACAGGCTTTAGAGTGTGGAAACAGTTTAAAACAATGTCACTTCTATCGAAAATTAATGCTTAGTCAATTAATGGATATAACTTGTCAGTCAAGGTACCATTGTATAGCATACAAAAATACTTGAATTTGTACAATACCTATGTGAGTATATGGTGTGAATTCAACTCAACCTCGGGAACTAAATGACACCACAACAATGAGAGAAACTCCTGGAAAAGCTCAATGTACTCAATCGCTTCAATGGCTGTATTACTAAACTGCGAGCCGTGCAGGTATTATATTTCCTCTGTGGGTGTGTGCAGTCATCGGTGAAAGGAAAACTGCATCCACTGACAGACTAAAAATGGGACCTGAGCAGTGAACCCGAAGAGCGACTGGCACATGCGGAGTGATGGACAAGCTTGTAGGTGGGCCCTAAGCTTGCCAACATGCTCTGCTTTCTGAATGGTGTCAGGGACCAACATAGCTGTAAAAAAAATAAAATAAAAAATGCTGCTGAGATGTTATAACCAATAGTGTGGAACCAACAACCCCGCACACACATATACACACAAGTTATGACTGTGCAATGTGATGATTAAAAAGATGAGAGAGGAAAAAGAAAAATGGGTGAAGCGGAAAGGAACAGGCAAATGATCAATGATACAGTGCTGGAGTCGCTCTTTGTACGTATATATTTGGGAAACGCAATGCTCACAGGTTTAGTTTATGTTGTGTACAGCCAACTGGGAAATAAATCACCCAAAGAAGTAAAAAAGGTAGAAAATATGGAGCCATTCCCCATTTTGGCACTATAATACTTTTTTTTTTTTTTTTTTTTTTTCCAGCTGTGGGAATTTTTGTAGGTTGGACTGAAGAAACAACTGCTGGATCTGCTCTAATCTCAGTTCCAGTTCGTCACGAAGGTCTTTAACGGGCTTGACAACAGGGCAGTCATCATGTTCCTTCACCCAAAGCCAGAAGCCTATCTTCGTAATGTGAACAATAAGAGGTCTATTTATATACCCAAAACATAAATTGATAATGATGTAATCACCTATTTTCACTCTTCCTGTAAAAAAAAAAAAAAAAAAAAACTTCTTTGGATGTAGTATCAAGGACATAACAGAGGTGAGATAACACCTGCATGTAAGTTAAATGTCTGGACAGGGTTGTCAAATTTAATCGACATTTACTTCTCCAGCAATTGTCACTGCTTGACAACTATTTTGTAAGTCACAGCAGACGCTGCCACTGACGTCATCTGACTCCCATCTATTTATCCATGTATCCAAATATCAGAGCCGTCTCGCCGGGTTCTCAGCTATCATTTTGAGGGAAGTTAAAAAAACAACAACAGAAGACCGTGACTGCTGCTATCATTCTGTTTAGTCTCACTGAATGGTCATCTAGCCAACCATTTTCTACAGCACTTGTCTAGACAAACAACAACAATTCCCCACCTAAGAGCAATTTAGAGTTTTAAATTAGCCAAAATGTACGTTTGTGGAATGTGGGAGGAAGAAAGCCCACATAAGCCAAGACTCCATTCTGATAACTTTCAAGTATAAAGCAGAATATACCGTGTATATATATATATATATATATATATATATATATATATATATATATATATATATTAGGGGTGTGAATTGCCTAGTACCTGACGATTCGATTCGTATCACGATTCACAGGTCACGATTCGATTCGATACCGATTAATCCCGATACGAATTTATAAGTCGATTGTTGCGATTTTTTTTCATTCAAATTTAGAAAATACTAATCAGTAAGCTTGTAGAGTGTAAGATTTATATGAAAATGTATTATTTATTTATCTGAAATTTCAGTCTTATAGAGGTTGTAATCTGTTTCATGTTTGAACAGCATTAAAATAAAATATTAAGGCTTAATGTTCCGTTCATATAACATTCTTCCATGCTCAAGGTGCGAATCCTAACCCGAAGTCAGACGTTTTGTTGAATATTTTTCCATTAAAAATGGAAGTTTAAAAATCGATTCACACCCACACAAAAAAAAAAAAAAAAAAAAAGGCAATGATGATAAGACGTTGAATCGGTAAGACTACCGAATGAACAATTCTGAGTTCTTAAAAAAAAAAAAAAAAAAAAAACGATTTTTTTTTTTATTGAATCGATTCGAGAATCGCGCGATGTAGTATCGCGATATATCGCCGAATCGATTTTTTTTAGCACCCCTATATATATATAGGGGTGCTAAAAAAAATCGATATATATATATATATATATATATATATATATATATATATATATATATATATATATATATATATATATATATATATATATATACACACGGTATATTTTTGTATTCTTGTGTGTTGCTCGTGTCCATTTTGCTGCCGTAAAAATGGAATTTCCCCAGGGGCACTATTAAAGGCTTATTCTATTCTATTCTACCCTATTCTATTAAGAGGCATGCGACAAGACTGATGTCCACAAAGTTGTATTACGTGAAGTAATAAAGAGAAAAGTGAAAAGAAAAGCACTTTTTTCGACTTTTTGACCGCCTGAAAGTGCAATATGCAACCTGCGGGTTTGCAGTGATTCTGAGCCTCCGAGCCTTCTTTTCTTTCTTCCGACAGTGGGTGTCAGAGAATGTGCAATAAAAAGGAGGAAACACAACTGAAAATTATAAGCAATGTCAACATGAAGAGTTTTCTCATAAGAGTTTAGGTGGATGCACCGGTCATGAGACAAAACAAAATAAATGTATTTTTGGGATTCCTATTTTCTATATATTCAGCACGTTGCTGTAAAACAGCAATGCATTGAATGTTATGCATGACACAATGTATGTATGTGTTCCTACTAAACTCTCAGGGGAACACGTGGCAACATGTAACATTCAAAACGCCGCTGGGTTGTGTGGTTTTGCGGGTATATAACGGGTGAAAAGTGTGAAATGAGGTATGTGCTGTGCGTGACTGTGTGTCCAAACGTCATTGTTAACTTGCAATTGGAAAGTGCACCGAGTAAGATACAAATAACAGTCCCTGTGTGTCCAATCTCAACTCTGGCAACCCAATTAGAGGAGTAACAGGGCCAAAGACTTTCCTCTGGCAGGCTGCGAAAAAGTAGTTTGCAGACCCCCGTCTGAGAAGGACAGTGAGGCGGCACATTGCTCAAATTTATCTCGTAACTGCTACAGCAAAGTTTTAAGCATGCAATCTGTTTTAACTGAAAATCATAATCACATTTGTTGGCTGCTATTTCACAAAACTGGGATTGTGTAATTCTACTGTATATGGCGTGTCAAATTTAGAAGGCTTTTATTTTCACTTTACATTAAGTCAACCGGTACACAAATATCGTCATGCTACACTTCAAGCATTTCCTTTAAGCATTATAGTGGATGCTTTTTCAAAACATCAAGCTTTTAGTTTGTGCCTCAGTATGTGCTCTAAATACGACGAGCCAATTATGGTTTTCTTTTATAGCAATTACTTAAAATATATTATTTTGTAGGAAAGCACTAGAAAAAAAAGAAACGCTCATTAAATTGCTAGCAGTGCTCATCCTTAAAAGCTAATGAAACAGTCACACATGAACTGTATAGCCGGTGGGCCCTGAGAAAGTTTGCTTTTTATTTTCCACTGATGAGCAAAAATAAAAAAATAAAAAATAAAAAGATGTTAAAAGTGTTGGTGTTGCTTTTTCTAACCGCTGACTTCACAAAGCAAAAATATAATTCTGCTGCCATTATAACAAATAATGAGGGGGGGAAATGCTTAAAGGAATAATATCAGTTTGGTTAAAGTAATTCATTTCAATTCTGCCATTTTAAAGAGCCAGAAATTGACTGAAATGTATGACTATTATAAAACAACAGCAAAGCCCTGTCAGTAAGCCAACTTACATGAAACACTATACAACATCAATTTCATTTTAATATAATCTCAGGTCTGCAACCTCACGGAAAAAAAAAAAAAATGATAGTCCACTCGTTTTGAGAAAATAAGTATTGTGCAGACTCATATGTCTTCTCCATATTTAGTTTGGTTTTAATTCAATTACACAAAACCCCACAAATGATGCTTAATTTAATCTAAATATTAGGCACCAGATAAAAGTAAATTAGCTAAAGCTTTAACCTGCTAAATTCTGAGCCAATGCAAACTCACTTGTGGCTGTATTACCTCAACTGCAGAAAATACTATTTATTATAGGTAAGGCATTTATATATTTTTTTTATTTTTATTTTTTTATCTGAGACACGATGATGACCACGGAATCACAACTGTTCATGTTTTTTTGTTGTTTGTTTATTTTTCGGGGGTAATCACGTAATCACAACAGTAACAGTAGTAAGGAATTGAAATCAGATATATGTGCAGTATATGCCTATTACAGCGTGCACCTATTCGGGTCTACTCGAGAAATTATGTTTTTTTCTAGTAGATGACACACCTCACGATGAACTGGGGACAAGGCATCTATTAGCACTATTTGATAAAATATGGGAACCTATGTCACAGCACTTGCATACATTGTTGGGATTAGAACAAGTGCCTTGTGTTCCTCCTGCAACCCGTCTACAGAGTTAATGATTAAACCGGTGTTTCAATGGCCAAAGTCTACTCAATCATGCTGCGACGATGTATAATTCAACGAGGGCTGCCAAGCCGCTACGTGCTCCTCCCGTTTTTATCCGCATCTGCGCGGTCTGTCTGCGTGACTCTTTCCTCTCTGACTGAACTTGTCAACAGACACTCCCCGGGCCACCGCATAATTCATCACCGCTGTGCGTTAAATTGCGCACCCACTTCAAATTCCATCTGCAAATGGCAATTGGGCGGTTGCGTTGCTTCAAATGGCGCGAGGGGACGGGACGGGGAGCGAACGTCGCAGAAAAGCCTGTTTGATCATCTTGCCTAATTACGTGCGTAACAATACCCAAGTTGTTTTGCTGGGGATCCGTTGGAGAAAATGCAAATAGGCCCCACTGCCATGCATTTGAATGCGGGCAGGAGGATGAAAAAAGGAAAAAGTTCAATGTGGTGCTTTCTTGTTTTGAATTTCAAAAAGAAAGTAATTCTCTTTATAACCCCAGGCATGAATTGTGCATATTACAATCAATTATAGAGATCTGAATAGCAGATTTATCTATGGAGAGAACATCTGGAGTTGAGTACTTCAATGAGACTATTGTATCAAAAAAAAAAAAGGGGTTGGGGAGGCTTCACAGTGGAAATGAAAATTATTTCGCAAACGAAAGCAGAGCGAGAAGACACACAGGGTTAGGGTTGCAATTAGGACACAGACGGCAACTTCCTGATTGATGGCGCCGGGCATTCACAAACGCGCAGCTAGCACAGGAGGATGGGCATCCATAAAGCACCACACACATGCTGGGAGACAATAATAACGCCAGCATGTCCACGCGCACACACAGACTTATATAAGCACACAAAACATCAGCAAAGAACCGATGAATCCCGCTCACTTTGCTAACTTTACTTTCCACAGAAGTACAGAGATACACACCACCAAATTTAATAAGGAGAGTTACTCGTTGTCTCATTCTCTTCAATTCTCTCGGTTGCGTCTTACGGTATATGAACCCTTCCAAACAATGAGTTATCACTTCTCCAAGTACTTGTGATCCTCAGGAACATATGGACGCAGAGGAAAGGATCAGACGGCTGCATTTTGTTTTGATTTTATCTCGACTCCTTCTGCCCTTTCAGGCTCATCTCCATGACGGCGTTCCTCTGGGGAATGTGCATCAGTGTGTGCTGCCGTGGTTATACGGCGCTAAAGGCGAAAAGAGCAACTGACAAAGGCACTTTTATGTTGGCGCGCTTGCAGTCTTGGTGAGCTCCTGTTCAATAATTCAATCGACAGACTCCGGGTGGTGGCCAGGTTAGCTTTGCCTCTTATCCATCTATGCAAGTACGCAGAGACGCAAACTCGTTGCATTAAGTCAATCTTTTAACAGACACTGCCAAAGTCCTGGCTGAACCTTTTCCCCCAAAATCACTAATCAGGAGTCCTGCTGGGTCTGCAGATACAAGCCCAAGCACAGCAACTCCCTTTCCCTTCGTGTTGACTCTCCGGGGGGTGGTGGAGGCACCGAAGTTGCCCAAGTTTACTCAGATGTGATGGAGTGCTTGCGGAATAAAATAGCAAGAGACTGGGAGGGAGTGGCACTACTGGTAGAGCTCCCAAACACAAACAAGAACATCTGTCACTGCATCTGCACTTTAAGGCCACCATATGAAAAATTCCAGTCTGCTAAGTACTGCAGTCGATGCAGTTTTACAAAGTTTTGAAAGAAATACAAGAAATGTGAAATGGTTGATTTCAACTCTACCCTGAAAAAAGTACGGCCACGCAGGACTCGCCAAAAATGTGTGTAGAGCCGAAAGTTTGTTCACTCTGGAAATATAAGTTGTGGACAGTCCCTAACCTGGACGGCAAACTCGGCCAGCTACACGTCGTGTGCTAAGCACACTTTAGCCCACATTAGGAGAGGAAACCCTCCATCGCCCCAACCCGACACAGAATGACATGAAATCTGACATGCTGAGGATTTTACTCTGATCAGAATTGGCGCAGTAATTGGGATAGAAGACGGTCTTTTTCTTGCCCATTCCGTCAGCAAACTCCCATTCAGGCAGCTGCCGTTTACGCACGAGATACGTCATCACGATCATGTGACCAGGCGTTCACCATGGTCTGTTCTTATTTTGATACTTAATCGGTTTAAAAGAAAATTCAGGGAATGAGATGTCAGAGATGTTTGCACTTTTATTCTTTAAACACAATGCCTAATCCAACACTGGAAAATGAGTTATAAGTCTTGTATCGCTTTAACTTCACATCATCACATCATGGACAGTAGTAGTGCCCAAACTGTATGATCAGGTCGGTGCTTGTCAATTAATTACTAATGTCAAACTAATCCAAAGGTTTTGAGTTGGAAGGCAAAAACAATGCTGCTATTTGTTTCTCATCGTTTGTGTTTTGAGCGGTGTGAAAAATGTAACAGAAATAAAATTCTTCATAACATGACTAACATGAACAACCAATTGGTGAAAGTGAACAAAGCTCATACTTTGGGAGATGTTGTCAAAATTCTTGTGACCACTACACCAGGAATTCATCCATTTGCTGTTCAACCAGTTCCACAAATGATTCAAGTGACTCAGAATTGACGTAGTTTGTATACCAAAAACGGTTGCAGTAGATAAATCAATAAAATATGGGAGAAGCCAGTACACATAATAATCACTGACGCGTTGTCCTTAGGAAAAGCTACAAACGCAGTATCCTGAAGCTAATTAAAGTCATTCAAGACCATTTGTTCAGCTAACTGTGTGCGTGTAACTTTTGGCGAGTTTTTGAAGAACTCACCGTGTTCATGTGGTCAATCAAAATGCTTCATCTGGTCACTGAATTTTAAGATGGTTGCCCATAGCTAAGTTGCTAGTTGACTACATTTCAGATGAAAAATTATTCTACAGGTGGCTAGATTTTACCAGGTTTATATGATTTTACAAATACCGATTAGAAAAAAAAGAAAAAGTTCCAACAGGCATTCTGAGTGACGGCAACAATAAAAAATTTTGAGGGATAACTATATTTCATGGGTGTCTTTCAGTTATGAAATCGAATGAGGAAACATCTGACCACATATCGACCAATTTATCCTCAAATTTGTGCTGTCGCTGAGGGACGCCATCTTGAAGTCATGCAAACCAAAGATGCATTTTGATTGGCCCCCTAACTTCTGCCTTCAGCACATAGCTCTTGAAATAAATATATTTAAAAAAAAATGCTAGATATTCATCTCAAGGCCTCACGAGGCAGCAAACTCACTAAAAAATTACGCACTGACACTTGCTCCCTGATAAGAAAACCATCTCCCATTGCTTTTTGCTTAACAAGTAGCTCAAGTATGTGGCAGGCTTTTGGGACTACTCTGTCTATAAAGGCAATACATATTCAATGATGAATAAGACAGAACTGACAAAAACAAACAAATTAGAATGTTACCTTACCCTGTTGCCGTGGATGCTTCAGTATAAAAATCGACAGTTCTCCTCCTTGCTTTACAATTTACTGCTCCTGGTCTCCTCTCAGATACATTGTGTTCTACCAATAACCTAATCAGGGTTACCGCAATAGACTGATAACCTGAATTTGTCTCAATTTTAGGCATAGCTGTCCATTTCAGATAGTAGGTGGGGTACACACTGTCACGTACGCGCATCACAACGTGTTCACAATGCCACTTGCGCCTCAGGGAGCTTCTTTGACTTGCTTTCACATCATTATACGGGAAAGAGTACCGTGAGGTAAGTCCGACATGTTTGAGAGTGGGAGGAGCAGAACACAGCATGCACGTACAATCAACTGGCAGCACGCAGGGAAAAAAATGCTGTCATTTCTCTTTGGTGAGCGATAGATTAGGGCTTACAAAATCAGTGCACAAATACATAACCAACACATTCTTTCACTCACATGGGCACGAAGCACAAAAGAGCACACACCACGCACACAGAAAAGGAAAAAAAAAAAAAAAAAACGGCAGAGCCAGCTTGCCATCTCTCAGTGGACAGGAGGAACACTCCTGCCACATCATCTCAGAGTGCTTTTCATCTCCATGTGACAACATGTCAGCTCCAGTCCCTGTCACTACGCCACACTGCATTGATATTCACCAACTGTGCAGCAGCCTGGGACACAACACAACCAGGCCAAAAATATGACACTGGAGGAAGAACTCTAGCTACTTTCTCGATAACACACGCGCGCGCACAACACACAATCAGTGAGTCCAAGTAAATAAATAAATAAAGCGCATGCACACGCTTGCACAGATGTGTGCATATGTGCCAAGTCTTACCTGTGTATGAACACAGCAAGCAAATATTCACACGAAACACCTGCAACTCGGTGTATGTGTTACACTTTTGAAGGGCAATTTTGCGTTCCCATCCTTTCATATTTGTTTCCCACAAAGACAACTGTAGAACCTCTGAAGTCGAATGTGCCTGACATCAGACAATTCGGAATTGAAAATAAGCCTGTGAAGTCATTCAAAACGTCACAGGTCTCAATTTCAATTAGCTTCCAAATGATTAACTCCACGGTTGTGTTTTGTTGTAATAAAAAACAATTGCAAAAACAAACTGCTATAGTATGAGTTACGGTTTTATGCGACATGACCGATGAGGACTAACATAAAGAAAACAGTTCATTAAAAGTGCATTTATATTTCGCAGTGATAAACTTTTTCTTAAATGTAATTCATTTCCTACAACCTAAATTTCAGACGCTAAAATGTAATTGCACACCAATCAGAAGTTGACCAGCGTAGAGTTTTAGTCAAGACCAAAAGACATTATCGATGATTAGAGTACCAAGACCGAGACAAGACAAAGACACTTCTACAAAAAACACAGAACAAAATTTTGTAAGATTGTTATTTTATTATCTTGATATTGACAATGCTATAGAAGCTAACTTTGCAGTAATATTAAGTCGCCGCTAGCTCTGAACATTAGCTTGGAAGAGCTTGTTTTCACTCAATCTCAATCAATGTCTTAGAATTGGGTGTTCTGATTTTCACTTTCCCAGTGTTAGTTAATTTAACAGTTACTTTACCTGTCTTTATTCTTCCTCTCAATGCACAAATAAAAGTTGGCCGTTGTGCCAGTGGTTTCTGTAAGCAGTTGCACCACAAAATGTTTCTGCTTACATGTCACCTGGCAAATTCACTCCTCATGGTATTGGAAAATGGAAACCAAACTTAATTACTGACGAGTTTGTCTCCATTGTTCCTAATTTTTCGGGGGCATTGCGTCTTCATCCACTGTCTGTGTGCAGGGTACGTAGCACTTGAGGCGACACCGGGAAGGCAGCACGGCACCTTCATTCTGCTTTTCTCACTAATCACAGAAGTGTTGGCCTGGTCTCGACCGGTCCTGATCAAAAATCGCAAGTCCACCCTGTCTGAGACTGAGTAAAAATTGCTTCAATTATGAGAGGAGAACCTCAAGACCAAGACCGATCTCGAGAATTACAACACTCACGTCAACGTATGTAACACGGCAAAGCCAGAGTTTCATCGGCAGCCTGTTAAGAATTTCAAACACGTGTGAAATTAAATGCTTATTCCCCAAACGGATGCACCACAGTTTTCTCCTTGCCGATGCATCAATATCGAGCAATGGATTGTTGCGGCTCTAATTTATTCCCCTTTGGCAAAGACAGCGATTCTAAGGCTAGATGCCTGTATGTGTATGTAACATGTCAGCTGCTGTATAAAACATAGCTGATGATGCGGAGGTGCGAAGAAACAGAACCGACTGCACAGTGGAAGTCAACATATATTGGCCACGCTAGCCTGGCTGTCACGCCGACACAATACAAACTCCGCGAAGGGAGGACGCATCCATTGGAGCAATTAAATGCCCCAGTGTGTGTCTGCATAGTGGACAAACAATCAGGCAGACTGCAGGAATGCTACTGAAGAGAAGAGGAAGTGTGGATTAATCCAGCCGAGTGTCAGGGCTGGACGGCCGCTGCAGCAGCCAGGACTTCGGGGCTTGTTAAAGTTGATTTATTAGACCACTGTTTACTCTGGCTTTCCCTGGCAAGGCAAGGTCAACAATAATGGTCTTCTGAATGTGAATAAATCTCAACCTGGCTACATGGCGCCCACTGTTGAAATCTGCACTAACCCTACCTGCCTCTCACGAACACACCATCTCCCTGAGTAGGAAACACTTGAGAACACTCTGCAATTATCTCCTTTTTTTTTTTTTTTAAGCTTATTACTTCCTTCTTCCTTGCACCCTCGCTTCTAGAAATACTTGATGTTACATCTGTTCAAGCATGTGGGAGTCAACAACCATTAAATCAATTAAAGGCTTCATTTTTACGTAGCCCAAAGTAAGAGGTAGGGAGCAGCCTGATTATTACAGCACATTTACTCGCTGATAAAACACTGCACATTTCCACATTAAAAGTTGCCAAGATTGCTCCCTTTGCTCCTTCTAAATCACGATAGAAGCAGACTGGAAGTCAACTTATATTGTGTTATTTATTCCCCACTGTATCACCGGGGCATGTCTTCAAGTGAAGAAAAAAATAGAATGCTTTTTATCTCGCAACGTTTCTTGGAAAATTAAACAAATAGGAAATGAAACAGGTAGGTTACTGGTCAAGGCGTGCATGTTTGGAATTCCTTTTCAGCGTATCATCAGCGCATGATGTCTCTCTTTGCCTCCTCCTGGCTTTTATCATTAAAAAAGCAAGAACTAAAGTGAAGAAAGGATTGTGAATATTTTAATACTTGCTCCACATTGTTAGTCAAGAAGCCAGTGATGGTTACCAAGGAGCTGCTGTGGAGTTGTTGTAATGTGGTATTTGCAACGTGCTGCAGTGCTACAAACAAAACATCTGCAAAGAGCAGCACTGAAAACCAGTAACAAGGCAATTTATTTGCAACATGATGCAAAAACGAAGACGGGTTGTGATGATAACCTGCCTGTCTTGAAATCTCAACCTTGTGCTGCAACCAACACTGTCAGAGGAAAAAAAATATAACGGAGAATAAAGGTCATTATGTGAGATATACTACAACTGCATTTGCCTGAAACCGACATTATTTGAAAATACATAAATAATAAATTACTTTATACAGTGCAGGCGTAAAACTCAAAGCCATATGCGACGCTCAGCATCATGTTATGCGGCCCAAGAAAGCTTGTAACATTTTTTTCAAAATTAGCTATGAAAATGATCATAACCAAATGGATAATGACATATGTAATATGCTGGGGTGGTTATTAGGGTTTCCTTGCAAAAGTAGTGGGCTAACTTTGTTTTACATGAGCATAACAGTAAAGAACCTAATTTGGGCTTGACGAAAAAGGGTCTAGTATTGCACTTAGGTTTAGGCATGAGTTCCTTATATAAGAACTCGGCACTTTCATTCAAATCAGTGGCTATCAAACACAGTTAATAATTACTTGGGCCATTTCTACCACGTAGCGCAGTTAGCTAGCTAGCTATGCCTACCACCGAAAAATACCTCTTCTTCCCCGATGCCACAATTTACAGAACAGTTCAGTGTCATTACTGAAATTCCCAAGTGTTATGTATTTGTGTTATTCAAGCTACTTAATATGTAACTGACTAACTGTATTTGATCAATTGGGTGTCACGTAGCGTTAGCCACGAGCTGACTGATATAGAAATGATCCCTAAAGTGCCTCTATCGTGTCGCACACAACACAAAACTCTGACACAAGCCTAAGCAATGACGAGACGTAATGCCTGAGCCCGTCGCCCAGCATGTTAGCTCGCGAGCTAGCTGGTGGCTAGCACCTCATATTGCGATGTGGAAAGCCGTGCGGCGGCCCTATGGCATATATTTCAGCCAAGGGTTTTAAGCGACTATATTTGTGACGTGACTCAAACATGTACAGATGTGGTAGCATAAGAAAGATGCTAGCTGACGTAGCATCTTTTTTTTCAGTAGGGTGTAGTTTCATTTGAGAGTAGAGAAAATAGTTTGATTTTCATGACTTTGAAGCCTTATTTACTTGGAATTTTTTTTAATCATTCAAATTTGGCAAGGGTTTAATAACACTCTTGTTGGTGGTGTGTCAAATTTAGAAGACTATTTTCACTTCAAAATTGAAAACAGTTCAGAAATGTTTTATGATGCGCAGCATGACTCAGGGTCAGCTTATTTCTATTATTTCCTTATATTTACAAGATGATTTTTTTTGATGAATGAGTACACTTTAAATCTTATATTAGTAATGAGTACGCTGTAAACATCTATCAAACATATTTTAGTCCTCACTTCAGTATCTATTTATAATATTTCAAATGATCTAAGATGAATCTGCCAACTCGATGTGTCTTTTGGGAGCACCATAGTGGATGTGTGACTGTTTGTTTGCAACCTTTATGAAAAGTCAACCTGTTTTTTTATGTTTTTTTTAACCCCCTGCATTTGTCACTTTTACTGTAGCTAATGAAGCAGAAACATCACAAAGTAAAAGGAAAAAAATCTGACAAATGTTTCCTAGGTGATTTGTCAAGATTCTGACACGGCGGTGCAGAGCTCAGCGCCAAGCTCTTTGATATTGTCATTAAGCTCTCTGTGAGGTTGATAGCGGAAAACTTTAACTTCAGCGCCCGAACAACCCCCACCCCCGTTTCTCCATCACACAACAAAGTAATCCAGTTAATAACAAACACGCCAGCTACTTAATATTCCCCCCGCAAGTGCTGAAATTTGTCTGCAATGCCTGAGAGACATACCGGCGAGATTACCATAAACCTATGTACCAATATGCTTTGCTTAATTTTAAGAAACTACGAGCTCCCGCCCGCAGCGTCCCTCCAAGCGCAAACGCATCGCACGTCGGTGCAATCTAATTCAACAGCCACCACTTGTGCTTCTATCTAAAAGCTTATTGTGTATTTAAATGCCCCTCAGAGGAGATGGCAAGCAAACGTAACATTTTTGCAATTATTTCACTTTCACCTGCTGAAACATTCATAACTCGGATGAAAACAAAACTTGTGAGGGCTTTTCTATTAAAGTGAGTAACAACAGAAAAGTGTGGAAAATAAGTGCTTATTTACTGACTCCAAACAATTGGGATAACGTTGTGTAAATGAACATTAAGAAGTCTGGTAATTTCCCAGAGGGAGCCATCCCATAGGGATCAATAAAGTCAAGTAAGTCTAAGTCTAAGTCTGAAATTGATGTGTGTTGATCAATCTCGTCTTAAATCAAGCATGGCAAATTGAAGTGTATTATTTGGCTACAACCAGTAGAGGTGCTTTTGCAAAAAAATTCCAACATGACATCAGATGTGGGAAGTTGATTTCCAACTCTGGTTTCCCAAGCTGCTTAGGATCATCATGTACAGTATAGTTGACAGAAGAAGGAAAAAGAAGCTGCCTTGAATACGGAGTTGGTATGACCCTATATTTAAAGGAAACAGTATGTGTAACGTTTGAGAACCACAGGGATATGTCCGCACACCCCTGTCCGACTCATGTAAAAGGTAAATTAATAGGTAATTCATAGTTCAATCAAGCCTTTTTATCCATGCAGCTTAAATGAAGCGCTAGCTTCAACTTGAGAGTTTTCCGTGACCGAGATTGAGCATCATTTGCGGTGATTCGATTGTGCTAAATCACACCGCTCCTGAAGTGAGTCACTTTAAGACGCTATCAAATGTGCCACTCAGTCTGCTGCTTTTGATGAAGCCTTTGATATGCCTTCACTCCATTAGGCAGTCAAAGAGATTGCATTTATGCGTAGATAGAAAATCAAGTTGACTAACGACACTCACAAAGACAGCCTTTAACAATCAGTCTTGCACATGTATCCATGTTAGCTGCAGTCCGTTTATATACGCTCATCGCGGGTATGAATGACACACAATTTTTTTTTTTTTTCCCGGGTGGGATGATGACACATATGCACGGTTAGTGAAAACAAGTGGTGTGCAATCACACAGCTGAGATGTGCTAAATTAAAGCATACGCTCAGCTAAGGTAGTGCTAACTGAAGTTTCTTTACAGTTAATGCTAGGTTAGCATCGCTCTACATCAGAAGTACAACATTTCGTTGAAACAAATGTATTGATATCAACATGGGGGTGCTCAACAAAGAGGTATACTTTGTCTCAGCAGTACATGTGACTTTATATTATCTTTTGATTGATTTGTATTTATGCGCAACTTTTTTTTTCCCCCAGCTGCAGTTGTTTTTCTTCTCACGGCCACACCCTATTAGCTTCTTGTTTTTGCTCATGATTGACTACGGCTGCACAAAAAGGACTCAGTGTTTTCGACCAACATTGAAAAATGTGAAACTCCAAAGAAGTCATGAAGATCTAAGGAGAATTTGAATATCAATGTGCTATGTTGGAGTAGGAACTCCCTCAAGACCTTTCTTGTTTGTTTTCTTCAAGAAAACGTGTATAATGATAACTTTTTTTATGCGTTTTTTTTTTTTGTAATAAATAATCATTCCATGTTAACGTCAAACTCAGCCCCCTACGCTTTTTGCTCTTTCTACAGCACTTTCAAGCTGAAAAGAACAGATTTATACTGAGAGGACCTATGAGGTGCTGTTTTCCTCCCAAAAAGTATTCGTTTCAGATACACACAAAAAATTGTGATGTCGCCAAAAAGTATCTTCCAATCGAAGAGTTAAATAAGAATTGATGAACAAGACCTCCACTGGTATTCAGATGTTTGCTTTTTGCCAGACAAGGGGACGGAAAATGAGTGAGATGACACAAAAGGGAAATGTGATGAAGAAGATAAAGACAAAAGGAGAAGTAAACATTAAAAAGGAATGGAATAGGTTTACAATAAACATGCAGCTGGGGTGCGAAAAGATCCACACAGGGAAACATCCCACATTGAACGAGTATTACGATGAGGAAGAAGCCAAGATTTTTTTATTTATTTTTTTTTTGAAGAACGCAATGTGTAATTGAAATGATGTAATTGAAGCAGACGGCAGAAGTATCAGTTAATCAGCTTTCCTCAATGGAGAGTTAGCTACCTGTGTTGATACGTGTAATAGGATTAGTTCTAAACTGCTTGATACATAACACTTCAAGTCTACATTTTTCCCTCACCCTCTGTGAAATCGGCTTCTAAAAATTTTTTCCATACCAGCAACTTTTATGGTACAGTATTAATGAATGTCTGGATGACACAGGTTCAGCTATTATAGCACCTCTTCTCCATTTTTACCATCCATCTGTTTTCACCAAGGATGCAGGAATCAATCATCTGATCTAATATGACTACATTACACAAGTTTGGATATTTCCACCCCGTGCACAGATTTTTTTTATGGCATCATCTGCAGTGTACGGTATAAAATATTATGTCGGTATAGGCAAAAAATGTTAGAATCATTAGCCTCTTTTTTTTTTTTTTACACAGAGCTCCAGCAAATATCGATGCAGGACCATATTTTGTCATACATTATAGGCAGTGACGATTGGTTTCATCAGAGTAAGAGAAATGAGCATCTAATGTTAATCTTCAAAACTACGGCGTGGCTTTCCGTGCCTCTGTTACACTCCGACATTGGAAAATGTGTTGACTTTCCGGTCACCAAATTGTAAACTACACTAAAACTGAATTATGTTTTTCAATGTAGAAGCTAAAACATTTTTCTTTAAATACAAGACTCCTATGTATACTAATACGGAATAGGATTGTCCGTAAAAAAAACATTTGTGTGCACTTCAATTGTCTCAGGATCTCTTTCCATAGAACATTTACAAATAAAACTAGGTAACAATGCTAAAGCAAATAAACTCTCCAGGTAATTAGTAGATTTTTCTGCCACATTGGTTCCCATTTTATAACATGGTAAAAACAAAGAAAGGCATTTAGTCTTGAAACCACCTTTATAAAAAAAAAAAAAAAAAATCCTTATGATCTAATTAATCCTACCCATGCCCTGAGGTATTTTCAATTTGGTGAAAGACCATTAGAAGCTTGTGTTCTCCATATAAAACAGTCGAGGTTGTTTATTTGCTCCAATTCGAGAAGGCAGAGTAAAACTTTAAGAGAGTACACATTGAAAATGATACATATTTAACTGGATTAACCTAAAGTGTTTTCATACAGCAGTTAACTATGACAGGAGGGGGGGGGGGAATCCAAATGAATCTATCAAAGAGCGATTAAAGGTGCTCAAAATCTTGGTTTGTCAGCTGTACAATTGCATGACAGTTTGAGGGAGAAAAAGAAATGTGTTGTGAAGGCTTTAATTTAATAATGAGTTCAACTGCTGGGGCAAGAATCATGGATGTGACAGTCGCTGACAAAAGCACTCTCCTCCTGGATCGTGTTTCAAATGACGCCATGCAATATGCCTTCATTCCAAGAAAGACTATTACTTGAACTACTTTGAATCTCATTTGTGAAAGGACCTATTGAATATAAAGTACCCATTGGCTTGAATTTCCATAATAAAATGTAGCTGAGTTGTGAAGAAAACGCCACAGCCAAGCTTAGGGAACAAAACTTTTTGTCTGTATACACAGTCACGCTGCCTCAAATACTCTGACAACATACCCCAAACATTCATCATATGCAAGGAGATGTACCATCAGACAAGAAGTAAAAATGGTTTATCTTCAAAATTGATCTTGCAGTGTTTAATTAATTCGTTTCCCACCCTGAGTCGATAAGGAAAACTTGAAAAATGTTATTGGCACCACAGTGATCATTTTCACAGTTAAGCGCCACTTTATTTAGTTGAAATGCTACGCGAGGAGCATCGACTATCAATATTCCTTAGACATCCCAAAAATGAGATAAATGCTTTCGAATAAAAAAGCGTTCCTACAGCTCTGGTCCGGCTTGATGCCAAGCAGTAAGAACATCATTCAAGCAGCTGTTTATTCATCAATGCGCAAAATCTTTGGAGAACAAAACAAAAGGAAATGATCATAACTTCATTTCTGAAAAACTAAACTCCCACATATTTTATTCTTTTTACTGTAAGCACTTGAGACAATTCCTCTTGCATTGTTGTTTAAAACGCATTTATTTTATACCCATTGGTTAACTTTAACGGCACCATTATCTTGTTGTTCAAAACTCGGTTAAGTTAAAGTTCAAAGTTTACACAGCTCAGGACCGCCGCTAACTTTTTAACAGTGTGGTTAACTTACAAAATCATACTTTATCTGTACTATCAGAATGTTTTGTAAAGTTGGGAAAATAACATATTTCATTTGGACTTTTGACCAATCTTACAAAATAAAATATTGGACACACGTAAACATTGTGTCTGTATAATCACCCGTAAAGTGTCTATAGTATTTTCTCTGTCCACGGCAGGGTTATTATAGTTTTGAAATTTTTCATTTTTTAGTTAGTTTTGTTTTCATTTTGAATTTTGTTTTTTAAATTTAGTTAGTTTTAATTAGTATTCAGGGTGGTTCTGTTAGTTTTTATTAGATTTTGTTATTTTATAAATGCATAATTTTAGTTTAGTTTTAGTTCGTTTCAGTATTAGTTTGACTTTGTTTGTTTGTTTGTTTGTTTTTTAAGTGTTTTACTTGTGCGCAATATTGGAAAAAACACCATAGGGGCGATGTCATCTGAAGGTGCTTTTCTGTTGGCTGCTGCTAGATGACGTCATTTCTGTCTGGCACACTTTCAAACATCCTTATTCTCAAACATCCTTATTCCGCTTAATATCAAAATAAATCTACTTAAAAAAAAGGTTCATTAAATTAATTACCAAAGACTAAAACGAAGGACATTTACTATTAGTTAGTTTTGTAAACATAAAATGTAGTTTCAGTTAATTTCATAATAATATAATATTATAATAAATAAATAATAATATTAAATAAATAAATAATAACAAATAAATAATAATAATAGATGTAAAATAGACATAACAAGCCAAAAGAATTAGCTCATGCTGTTATAGTGAGATGTCACACAATTTTTGCAGCTATTGCGTTACCAAGGCCGTATTGTGGCAAAATGAGCTCAACTATACTATTTGGTAGCATAAGGCAAACTGTAATTTGTTTGATCAAGCAATAGCAAAATGTTATTTTGGTGATGGAAAGGGAATGGTTAGAACACAAATAACCAGAGTCTAAGTTTTGAACTTGAAATGGTTCAAATCATAATGCACGAAGAGATCATCTGAGGGCAAGCAAGAGGATTTACAAGAAAGGCTGAAAGAAAAATTAAGCTACACTCTAAACATGAAAGAATCTGTTCTTGATTAAAGATAGGAAAGTAACTCCACACGACAGCGTCTGACCGGCATATTAAAAGCTCATTTCATGTTAGTGTACTTGGGGAGGGGGATTAACAAATTCACTTGCTAAAAATGGGATATGTATTTCAAGTTAGCGCATTATTTTAACCCCGTCTCGATCATTTCTTTTGAACTCCAGCAAGCTGAAATCCTGTTTTTTGTTTTTGTTTTTTGTTTTTTTTTCTGTGCACACTGATCTCAGTGTGGCATAAACTGGATTCCTTCAGCTTTATTAAGCTGTGTGTGTATTTATGTGGGTGTGGGAAATAAAACCTATAAATCTGAAATGCATACACTTCCCTCCTCGTGGTGAGGATTAGGTCTACGGGGAAGGAGCTGCGGTTATACATGGAGAAGATAACACCATGAAAATGTAACCCAACTATGGCCTAACCATGTTGTAGGCTAAGAGAGCCACGAATGTTTCATGTTTGAGGGTTAGAAACTGAAAGGATAGTTATTCACCTTATCCTAATATATATTATTTGATCACATGGTGATGACACATTGGATAAGACAGGAAATACAGCAAATATTGCTGCGAGTATGACTGTGCAAAGCCTCCATATTGCACCTGGAATGCATCATATACACCATATATCAAAAAGGTGAATATATTTTACGGTGCCGGAGACCACCTTCGGCAATCCGTAGGTAATGTGTTCTCTCTGAGCCTGAGCCAAGCTGCTAGCGAGTATGCATGTGGGTGTCAACACACTTCAGAGCGGTAAACTCTTCTAAGCAAGAAATAAATCCCGGTTAAAGCACAGAGCTATACAGTCAATTCTCAAGGAACCTTAGAATGTCTCACCTAACATGCTCACAATACAGTACGTCTACGATTATTAACTTGCAGAGCTATGAGTGGATTTAGGGTATTTTTATTCGAACTAATGTAGCTTTTTGGCAGCTTATCTGATTGTAACGGTGATAAATGTATCCGCGCAGGAAATGCACACACCAATCACATGCATTGTGACACCATGAGGCAAAGCTTTGTGAGTGGGTGTACATGAGGTAGGTAAGGGTGAAGGAAAAAAGTTCGCTCGCTCTCTGAAAACTGCTCTTTGCTGTTCAGTGCACGCACATTTCGACCAGGTACGGTCGTAGCGGTAAACTGGGAGTGCTGCTAATATAAAAAAAAAAGAAAACATATATGTCATCCAGCATAATAAAAATATCATTTGGCTATACATATGTCTCTTTTCATAAAAATGAATGTAAGTAACGTAAAATAGCAGGAAACATTTATCAGGATACACGTGTTGTCAAGATTGAGGTGTGGTGGTGGACCCAAATGCAGGTAAGCAGGGCAAGGAGGCAGAGACGAAGCCAAAAAGAGAAGGTAAAACGAGGAGATAAACGAGGTCCTGGTCGGAAACAACAAACAAACTCGGGGATGGAAAACAAGGAAAACCTGGGAAGAACTATGGGGCAAAAATCAGGTGGAAATAATAACAATGGATCGACACAGACAGAGGGGAGACAAGGGCTTAAATACACACACTAATTGACACAACGAGACATAGCTGGGCAATACATGAGTGGCAGAGGGTGCTGATTGGTTGACACATGAGGAAGGGCAGGCCAAAACAGGTGGACACAATGCTTGACAAGGTTAGGGAGGCACACAAGGACAACAAAACAAAACACAGATGATGGCTGAATCTTAAAGAAACATGATGATAAAGACAAAACCCAAACTAAACCTGAACCATGACAAAAGTAAAATAAGAAACTAACCAAAACCCAACCCAGACCATGACACGTGTATTGAAATATGTAACGTATCGTAACACCTATATCGTGATATGCATTGTATCAGCCCGAGTGAAAAACAAAACATGAGTCAAATCGGTTTCATTGTTAGTCGTAGTTCGGCTTGTTTAAAGTTTATCAAGACGAGGTGCAAGAACTCAAAATGTCTAAATGTTTTCTTTGATTCTGCTTAATTCAACAAATGTTTTATCAATTATTTCAGTGTGAATATCAGCAATAAATGTAATGCTAAAAATAATATGAGAAAGAAAAGCAATGCATGTTTTCATTATAAGCCGCAAATTGACTGTGTGAAATGGACTCATTTAACTTTTATAACAATTTATATTTTTGTGATGTATAGTTTTTTGTTTTTTTTTAACAAACTAGCTGCAACAAAGTGCTACTTGTTGAAAAAGGAAGATTCTGATTTATTTGACGATTTGCATGATGTGGAGACAGTCTGATTCAGATTGTCCCAGATTTAGTTTTATTTGCCACCATGCATTAAACATGAACTCAATAGTGTCTGTAAAGACAGTAAAAACTTCTTTTTTTTTTTCTTTTTTTTTTTTAGACAAAGAAAAAACTGAAGTCTCCATCCAGTCTCCAGTCTCTGGCTTCTTCACATCCTCTTGTTCAAAGTGGTAAGAAAGTGCAGCGACAAAGGTGAATCCACCGCTTCCCTCCCCTCGCTTCAGCTCGATGCCTCCCGAACCGAAACTCTCAGCGCTCTTTCCTCTTTAAACGCAGTCTCTCCGCTCAGTACCACTTACCAACTTCAAGGTGATACAAACGGCTGAGTGTTAACTCTACAAAGTACATAAGTTTCAGACAGAGAGACGCGTGCTCTTGATCGAGAGCGGTGATGGTGGTGGGGATGGGGGGGTGGCGGTGGAGAGGTGACGAGGACGCGTATCAGGAACACCTTCTGAAGTGTCAAAAGATGGGCCCGAATGATGAAAGAGACAAGGAAAGAGGAAGGGAAGTTACGGGAAGGAGGGCGAGAGCAAGAAACGGCAGCGAGCTGATGTCACATCTGAGGCAGCCGAAAAGCTTTCAAGTGTGAAGCACTGGTTCTGTATTCCGTAAAGCAACCACTGAACTGGGGGAATGTGAATGTTTGTACCAGTGTGTGCTCCCATTGTGTGTCTTTGTTAAAGTAGGATGTGTTAATAGTTTGCTTCAGTGTGGGTCTGCTAAACAGGAAAATGAGCACCTGGAGAATTATGTTGTGCATGGATACATTTGCAAATGTTAACTCTTTTCGGACCCTACATAGCATATTAACTTATGAGTTCAATAGAGCTGTCAAAATTAATTGATTAATTCAAATGTAAATTAGTTGACAACTAGTTTCTATCAATCAATCACTCAATCCATTTTTTTCACTCTTTAAAATAAAAGAAATAAAAGGGGACAGAAAGAAGTAAAAACTTGTCAACAAAAAAAAAAAAATGAGCAAGCGGACAAGATGCTTTCAATGTAACAATTTTATAAAATAATTCAACAGCATGTCTTTGTGCTATATATATTTTTTTTCCCAGTAGTTGTGCTTTTATACATTTTTTTTAAAAATACTGATAGACTGAGAAGATTTTGTTTCACAATCCTGATTGTTCCACAAACTGACACCTTGAGTTGAAGTACATTGTTCTTTTTGTTTTGTTCTATATTTAGGTTTTGAAATATTAATCAATTAATATTCATAATTGAGTAATCATTTGGAGCCATTTTTAGTTTAAAATTGTCCAAATCCTCTAATTTCAGAATATCAACAGTAATTGTTCACTGATTTGTATAGTCTTTCATGCATTTAATCAAAATAAGACATTTTACCACATCAGTTTTTACATTGGAAAATAATGACCAAACCGGTAACATAGCACAACATCAACACCGCCCCCCACCCCCCCCCGTTTTTAATCACTATACAAATACGAAGTATGACATAACCACCAATCACAGGTTAATTAGCAGTAATCAGGGAAAAATGCTGGATGCAAAATTGAAATAAATCCAATTAGTATATAAATCACTTGAATAATCAATAAATTAAATGATTCTAAAAATATTCGAAAGTGACAGCACTGGAGTTCATCGCTTTGGATGACTGAGTTCATATCGTATGATGTTTGTGGCTATAGCCTACCCTGGTGCATGTTTTTACCAGACATTTTGTGACCTGGTTTGAATTTAGAACATCATCAAGAAATGTTGTAATGCATTTGTGATTAAGTGACTAACAAGGATTACCTGAAACTAGTTTATAGAGAGAATCATTTGCACGCCACTTGTTTTCAAATAAAGTTTATCTGGGAAGTTCAACAGTTCAACAAACTAAAAGAAGAACTTCACAAAGAACAATTGATGCTTGTTAGGTTGTGTGAATCCAGACAGTTGTGGTCTGGAAGAAACTAGACAGGGTATCAGCATGGGCACTTGGGGAGGCTATAGGCGACGACAAAAGCCTTGTCAATAGTGCTCTGTTTTCCATCAACCCTATTCCTTAATCACCCAGGTCCTAATGCGCCTCTCTATCCGACAGGCCCGCTCCCATTCCAATATATCAAGCCGGAGTTCGTCTTAAACAAACATCTACCTGCCTCGCTCTCATTTGCTCTCACAGAGCTGCCCTCATCCATCTAAGCCAATAGCAAAGGTCTTCATTACAGAGTTTGAGGGGAAAGGGTTGGGGAAATTTATCTTTATTGATGGAGTCTCCATTGTCTTATCCACATTGGAGAAAAAATGCCCAGTCCTCAGTAATTACCTTTTCTGTCTGCCTGCTTTGTGGTCAAACCGCAGATTCGTATGTCATTACAAAGGCAATCATCTAGATAAAACTATTCGGCAGGTTCCCCTGGAGTCTATAATAGGCCATTATTATTATAATACCTAAACAGAGTTATCAATATATTTGGAACAGTCATGTGTGTTCCAGTGGTCTTGTGTTGTTTTTCCCACTCCACAATACCAGCTTGCATTGACACGTACCAATGGAAACTACGAAAACCAAGTTGTAAGAAACACATCTTTGTAAATGAGAACAAGTTGACAGACAAGAATATAAGTGAACGTGTGTCTTCTGTTTTGATTTTTAAGCAACAAATGTAAAACAGAAGCATCAAGTGCTATGGCATAACTGGGTAAGCTAATATTAGCATAGCCATAGACATAGCATGCTAGGAACACCATCTGACCGGGTACCACAAACAGTACCTCCTTGTATCTGAAAGATGGCAGATAGTACCTTGAAGTTCACAATCATTTAAGTTCATTTTCCCAGCTGTGTTAGTTACAGCCACGCAGATGGCAAGAATCAGCGCCATTTTCAGGAGCTAACAATTCCCATCCCACACGACATCTCACCCACTCTTTTAGTTCAAGGCACGTTTGATAGTATAACATTGTGTACAATGCAAACTGGCATGATTCCAGATAAGCGTGCAAGCACACCTGAGTGGCGTCCGAGACAAGTGTGGCAGAAACCTCATCTTGCCTGAGTTAATTAGCACTAACACAGTCAGCATTCTCAGGTTGTGGTTTGGAGGACCTCAGGGAGGGCAGACTGTTGATAGGAGAAAACGGCCGCTATCCCCGATGAGCTTCTATCAGTCTTTAGAGCCTCCTGCTGTCGTGTCTCACTTCACGGTAATTATTTCAAAGGCAAGAGCTTGGCAAATGTCATGTGAATCCGACTACAAATTAGTGTAATGGGTGAATGCAACTAGCATCACCATCACCATATGTTTTTCAGGTATTTATAATAGCGCAAAACAAAAGCGCATAACCATATAGCGGCTGCTCCCAAACCAAACCTAGCTGCATAAAGTAGCCTACACACACCCCAAAAAAAGTCTAAACAAGTGTAGGATTCCACAAATTTGAAGATGTCACTGTCTGTAGGTTCAGCATGAGCTAAGAGGCTTCGCACAACAGGCAGATCCACCTAACAGGGCACTGCTGGTTGACCCCTGACACTCATTATCCTTCCTGACTACCTCCACTTCTCCAGCAGAGGAAGTAATCTAGAATGAGGCGGGGTTGGATCTTAACCTGGCGATGAAGTCCAAAGAAAGAATAAGCGCAGTGTTGTAAACAAACAGTGGAAAATCATACTGGACTTGAATTGGTTGGAAATGTCAAAGTTACTTCAATAAAGAAAGACAACTGTGAGTTGGAAATGAAAATAAATGGTTTTGGTTGGTGGATTGATTGAAGAGCAACCACGGGAAACAACAAAGCAAAGCCCAAGGAAGGAATCGCATAAAACAATTTCATCTCTCCGGCCCGAACACAGTCATGGAGGTGAAACGGCTACAAATTAAACAAGAATTGAAGTGATTAAAGTAGTACAAGAAAAAGCACTCGGACACACACAGTATGTGTGAGCATCTTCTTCAATCGAAGGGTAATTTATTGACTCCTGCGCACAAAAGCTGTAATATTCATGATCAAGCCTTTCAAGCATAAAATGCAATAAAGTGGGGAAGTGTTTGGTGAACAAAAGGAAGGCCCCACATGACATTATGCTCCCTTCATATCCTATTACATTAGGCCGAAATGGGTTTTAGGTCAAGGAAGCAACGCCGTGTACGGCCAGGGTCATGGCTGAGAACGTTAAATTATCATTAGGTGACCTCATTCGCCTATATGAATTCACGGCAGCACCATATTGCACTCATTTGAGGTTAAACTGAATTAATTCAGTACTTTAATAGTTTAATTCTTGGGGGGGATTGTGGCTTGACAATTATCCATTCATGATGGTGGACTAGGACAATATAACTAAAGCATAACAGTAGCACATGAGTGGATGCCATCTTTGTAAAATTTTCGCAAAAACATCAAATGAGTGCTATTTAAATCCACCATCACTAATAAATTCAGGAAAAAATACATGGCCTATTCCACTGTCCACTCTTCTCATCAATAATCCTCCAATTGTGCTAGTTGAGTTTTTCGACCAAGTGGCGCTGTGGTATTTTTGATGCATTAACTTCTCAAAAGTTTTAGCCCATACGAGCGATCGGTGGAGACTTGTTAGCCAATCAAAGAAGGGGTTCTCCGAGTGTCAGACAAAAGAAACGGTTGAATTGATAGATTGAAAAATAATCAAGTTTTGCAGTTTTACTTGAATTTTAAGGCAATTTTTTCACCAGATTTTCAGAGGTGACATTTCCCAAAAAGCCATTTTTTTTTCTTCCAAAAACAAAAATCTAAATTTCTACAGAATCCATTGAAATTCTTGCTGCATTATAAGAGAGAAACCTTACACTGGTATTAACAGCATTTAATAAATAATATGGATGCAACGATATCCAAACATCATGATACATAATTATCACGATATTGTGGGGAGGTTGGTGATACAAAAAAAGGTCACAATATTGTAAAAAAAAAATTAGCTCATAACAAAAAAATGCAATATTGTGCTTTTTGTACATTACAGCGATGCATATATAATAATAATAATAATAATAATATATAATAATGTATAATATTGAGGAGCTTACTTGCTATTAAAAGCACGCATTGAGTTCCTCCACATATTAACTCGGTTCACAAGCATATTACGTCTTTGACCATTAGTGTGGATTTCAAACATATAAGGGCCAAAACATGTCTTCTGAAAATTAAACTGCACTAGAAAAACTGGCCACCAGAGGGTGCTAACTACACAAATGGAAATCAACCGGACTTTTTTAACAGATGTGCAGCTTTTAATATTGTGACATGACGACGACGATATATTGTGGCAGTTTTAATATCACGATATTGCCGGTATCGTTACATCCCTAATACATAACACACAACTTTAAGTGTATGAGTGTATGCATGTGCATGTATTTTAATGTTGCCATGAAGCATATTCACATTTAGCAAAATGAGAAGAAAAAAAAAAGTGCTATTCTAGCTGCAGGTGTCCCAAGAAAAGGCCAGTCACATTCCACTTTACGGAAAATTATCTTGCAGTGGATTGAGGAACGATGTCACCGCGTTTCCCCTTCGCGTGTTCACGTCTTATTGCTCTCTCAAAAGAGGCACAAATACTTGTCTATCAGGGAGAACAATGCCACGTAATTGGCTGACTTCTCCCAACTGAGCCCCGCGAAGCACAACGTTAATAACAAACTGATGAGAAATTCATTATGGCTCCAAATAAAAACAACCTCTCCTCGATAAGAGACCCATATATTTTAATGAGAGTGATGCCTCTGTGTTTTTCATTAGGCGGCCGAGTCTCAAAAACCTGAAGACAGGACCTGAGAGAAGAATGCCATTAAGCCTGGGATATTAAACAAGTGGCAAGGCAATCAATAGGTTTCGACACCAGCACGGTAGCTTACCAGCCAGGAATTTGGTAGAATTATGCGTGAACTTTCCTAACTTTTCATTTCTACGCCTTTCTGCGACGGTACATTTTGACAGGTTTGATTCCAGACAAAATATGTGCGCCAAATGCTTGTCCACATAGGTCACCATAGCGAGCGTAGCACACCACATTTTTGCCATCCTTTTATTGGCATACACTACTGTTGCCTGTAAATCAGCATTTGTTATAAAATGTGTCATTTTAAAAATCTGAACGGAATAGGATGGAGAGCAATTTTAAAGCCACTAATCTGCTCTGTACTTTCACACAAAGGCCAGATTTTAGTCCGCAATTATACTCCATTTCTGCTGGTCACAACAGCCACACAAAAACACAGTAAAACCACAAATACATGTTGAAGTGCACATAATGTAACCAAACACCACTCAAACAATGCTAAAATGGAAACCTTGGATACGGTCATTTGAAATTAAAGCTGAATGAGAATCAGATTTTCAAATACAATACAAAGCATCCTTGCTTGGGGGAATGTAAAAAGCGCGATACCATTCATGCTCTTAATGTGGCATCTTATGTGAATAAAACCACAACCAGTACGTTTCGAGCCCATTGAACCACTTAAAAAAAGCCACCGATGCGAACAAAGAATTTGGTTTGAGCCTGAGCATGAGCTCACTTTTAAATGACTTATTGAGAAAACTGCGCACTTCCACACAAAATGAACTACTAACTAGTAAAAAAAAAACGATTAAAACGGTCAACAGCCGAACAGATGGATGGGTGAGAACTACCGTGCTGTGACCTCGGGGGTGGAAGGGAGCAAGTGGATCACACTAATGTGGACCTATAATCTTTCTCGGAGTCATTAGCATGATCAATGCTATTCTAATGAGATAACATCTGGAACAAAGAACCCTAATAGCAGACAGCTGCTGGGCAATGCAAGCTAATTAGAGAACATTCTGCAATGTTAAATAATGCTGGATTCATTCTGGCCCAGGATTTGGACGCCAAAATACAACATGTTGAATATTTTATACCATGTTGTATCTTCTAACTAAATACGGCATGGAGAGAGCATTTTAAGGTGCCTTCAAACCCACACCCACTGTTATTCATCTGTCACTGTCCGGTTTCAGTTATCCGACGTCAATATGAACCAACTGGCAAATGAACAAATCAGATTTGTCTTTTAGCAGCGTCATGGTATCGAACCCGGATCGAACTACGGATTAGCACATATGGAATTACTCTGGTCACATGTTTGTTTCTTTTCTTACCTGCATAGGACAATATTTTGATCACAATCCCCTTGCCTGGAATTTTGATCAGCATAACAGTCTACAGATTTATTTATTTTTTCAAATTTTTTCGCAGTGTAATTATTGTGATTTTTTTGCGCATTTTTATGAAATGTTTAAGCGTAATTTTGGGGAATTTCCGTCGGTGGCGCTAAAGGGTCGGGTTGTACTGTTCGGGAATTCCCGAACCTGGCAAACAAAGAGTTAATGTTGTTGAGTTAATGTAACAACAAATACCAATTTCCGTTCCTATTTGGGCTGATTTGCACTCAATGCATACACCAAACTTCCCTTCAATGTGACCGATAAGTACGTAAACACTTTCACAAGGGTTTGTTCTGACACATTACTTAAAAATTCCATTTAATTAAAGCAGGTAGAAAAACAAAAACAAAATATAAACATATATTCACATATATTTTTGTGAATACCTGTTTTTCAAGGTAACCTTTCATTTCAGCAAACAAGCTATTAATCAGCCTTTTGTGTAGTTTCAGAGGATTGCTTTTAATGAATCAATGCATTACAATATCACATTTGCGCCTCTTGTCTTAATTAATAAACACTTTTGTGAGTGTAAGCCAATTGCAATGCAAGTGGCGCGCAACTGAATGACAGAAAGTAAGTGGGTCCATTTGCACAGAATTGTACAAAAAAGTTCTACCTCCAAATACCGGCTGAGCACAGAAGCATGATCCAATTAGTTCTGAGCGTAGAAAAAGGAAATAATGAACAGCGACGTCAAAGAAAACTTCATAATAGTGTTTGTACAAGTCTTTGGTGATCATGGGAAAATATAATTACGACGAACAAAGAACACTGTGTGGTCCGACATAAAGCATTAGTAACATATAATGGGGGAGCGGGCGGGATGAAAATCCTTTCAGAATTTCCAGTCAGTGTAACTCCATGAATGACCTGCATATAAAGCTGTGTCCACTCATCTTCATTAGGTGGTCTTTCTTTTAAATCTATTTTATTTTCAATGTTCAAATAAATTAATTCCGAATATGGACGGTGTTACCTATGCTTAGTGTGTCTGCCTCACAGTGCAGAGATTCTGGGTTTGAATCTCAGCTCGCGTTCGGCGGGTTTTCTTTACATACAGAAGGCTTGGTCTCACGTTACAGTAACATGCATGTAAGACTATGTTTATGCAAGGGGGGTCAAAATTAGCATGTTAACAGTGCATTACCTGAAATGTAAAAAACATCCTTCAACACGTATAAATTAACAGAATTATCCTCTAGAAATGCACTGCAGCAAATATACACAATGTTTAAAGAGAAAAAAGCTACAGCTTCGAGATCACACTAGTTAGTGTCAGTTGTTAGCAGTTAGCTAGGTTGCTACAGCTCCCAATGAGGTCTATATGGGCACTCTTAGACCGCTTTGAAAGACAAGAGCCAAGTGGATGCCCGTCTTTTGTTACTTGGAGTAACTCCAAGTCACTTTATTCAGCAACTCCAGAAGATAGCTAGCGTAACACATCAGTGTTATTTCTGACTCATTTGCTAAAGAAAATGTTCATCCGTATAAAACTTAACAAAATAAAGGCAAAGTAGTCACTATAACAGTTTTAGCAGTAATAAATATAATAATAATGCATATATTTGTGGGGACTGGAGTCAAGTTGTAATTTACAATTTAAACAATACGCACGGTCCACAAGTTGTTTCATGTTGAAAATTAACAGCTGTTAATATGAAAAGAAAAATGCAGTTTGCTGTCACCAATGTCCACATGAAACATTAATGCCATCTAATGGCAAAAAAAAAAAAAAAATGACCTCAATATAAATCAATTACACACTCCTTTTTACAGGACAGTGCATCAAATAATTTTATGAATTACAATTAGTGTTGTTCCGATACCGTTTTTTGCCTCCCGATACCGATTCCGATACCCAGCTTTGCAGTATCGGCCGATGCCGATACCATACCATTACCTAAGGTTGTTTTTTTTCTCAACATGAAAAAGCTGCCCTGCCATTGGTTCAAAGGCCAATAGGACATCTTAGATCAGCATGCAGTGAACATGAGCAAGACACAAAATGCTGCATCCAAAGTCGTATATTAGCCTTGTAATTAATGGTATCGGCATGTTACTTGTTAGTAGTCACCAATACCGATACCACTGTTTTAGTTCAGTATCAGGGCCTCTGCCCACTGGTTACAATTAAATTACTGTATCAATGAACTGAAAGGTACAACTATATTTCTATTAGGTTAGCATACTTTTTCCACTTTTATGTTGATTAACAGGAGTATGAAAACTTGAAAAAAATTTTTAGTGCATTTAGAACTGATATAAATTGGGTGATTAATTTGTGATTTGACACGGTATTTCCCTGTTCAATAGAAACATAGTTCTGCCTTCTACTGCCATCTTGTGTCATCTGTTGGTAATAATAGTCCTTTAAGGGGACATATATTTCTCACTGGATTGCAGAAAGTCAACACTGGGTTTTTCACAATTTTTACTACAACAATCTAAAGATATGTAGAGCCACAATATATATTGATGGGAAAAAAACAGACTGCATGAAATAAAATGCTTTTTCCTGTATTTAAATGTAAATTCAAATGATAGCAAATGTGTCTTATTGTGTGTAATACCAGGAAAGTGCATTAGTATGGATATTGAGGCAACGAGGAAGAAAGCTTTGAGTGCAGCAGGACTACTCCTTGGAGAGCGCGACGACGACAACAACAACAACAAGGAAAAGGCTCCCAACTAACAGTAATTGCTTTAAAATAATAGAATTCATTACGGTTATGGTGCTTGTTCAGAAATGCAAACGGGAAGAAAAGGATTCGCTGGAGAGTTGGGGCTCAACTGCTTCACTAAAAACCACGGGGAGGTGAAAGGCATAATTCAGATGACAATTTTAGAAGCTTTAGCGCGTTTTCATCAGGAGCTCGGAAGATGTTGTTGGCATAACAACATCAAGATAGATTTTTTTTTTTCCGCTGTTTCTTTTGTTCTTCTTGTAAGGAACTTTTCCCCTCTTCGACCCCTCTCGATGATTAACAGTGGATTGGTTTAAAAAAATAAATAAATAAATAAATAAATAAATAAATAAATAAATAAATCTGCAAATACTGGCTAGGTGAATTTGCAAAAGGGCAAAACATAAGGGTCCACTGTATTACTATTTTTTTTGTATTTGACCTCAACCAATGGCCAAATGTGTTTGATTCAAGGCCAATGTGTGCGTCTGTCATCCAATCAGCATTAACAACATCAGCTCTCAAGACCACTCGGGACATAAAGAGACAGGCCGGCCATCTCGACATGATTGGATGTCACCTGGCATGCTGTGTCTCTGGCTATCACCAAGGGCATCACCATTTGGAACACTATAGATCTGCCATCAAATCAGCCTCGGCAATATCCTGTAATTGTCCTTAAAAAAAAAAAAAAAAAAAAAAAAAAAAAAAAAAAAAAGGTAGAAGTACTTTGACCACCCACAGATAGGCAAAGATGCACTTTAGCCCACTTCCTCGATTCCGACCCAAACACAATCACACAGAATGCCAACGTATTGTCACTTCGGCCATGTTGTACTGAGCAGCCAGGACAGAGATCAATGCACGTTACTGCTGCAAGGCAAAAATTTATTTTTCAAATTTTATTATTATTCCTTATCTCATTCAAATCCCAAAACGTGTAAATACGTTTTTTTTAATGCGTTGTCCTTCACTCCCAAAAACGTATTAATACGTTTTTTTATGTTTTATGCTAGCGCATACAGAAGGCTTTGATACAGCTTCTGACATGAAGAGGTTGTTTAAAGCAATGGGGTCATTAGACAAAAACGGCCAGCAGGTAGCAGCAGAGTATAAGCGATAAGCCAGGGCCATCTTTCAACAAGCTCTTTTTGCCAGTGTTTTTCACAGGTTTGTGAATAATGATGAAACTTAGCTATATTCTAATGCTAATTGCTGCAAAACGAAAACAGCCTACACATAGTTTTTTTTTTTTTTCCTGATGAAAGAAGAGACTCTAATCTTTCTTTTGGTAGGGTCCATGTTTTTATTGCAATAGAACACAATATTCTGTGGACCTTGCAATATCAGTCAAAATCCAGTAAAACAGCCGGGAGCGAAGGGCGTTGCTTCAGTGAAAATGGCTACGAGTGAATGAGTTAAACTAATGTCCAACAGAATGTTGAACTGCTCACTGGGCCGAAGCTCACACAAATTAAGTGTTGCAGCGTTTGCTAAAGAAACAGATATGCTGAGGGTTCGCAAGAGTTGCTCAAGCACCGTAAGATTTGCTAAGGTACTGTGTGATGTCATGGATGACATTTCTGCTTCGGAGATTTAGCTTGTTGATTGTCATATTTTCCAGAAAAGTTAGGTTGGATAAGTTAGAAGTTAGGTCAAATTCCAAATTGAACGACCTCCACTTTCAGAGCTTCCACAGTAAATAATGCAAAGTTGCATTTGTGGTAAGCATACAAGTAAGGACCGGAGCCAATTGTGCCGATGCTCTCGTTATTCGAGCATAACGGATGCACTGTTAGCACGGGATTATGTCTATTTATCTTTGTAGGTCAGTCTAATAAATAATTCAAGTATGATTGCATAAAGGCGAGGTCAACAAGACAGGTGGTGTCGATAGCAGGTAAGGCAAACAAGCGCTTCCTTTCTGGCCCTGATGGAGAAGGGGAAGCATTCCAAGGAAAATATCAAGTGGACCCAGAAGAGCTTGTCTGTCGCAGTGTTGTGAAAGTGGCAGAGAAAGCGTGATTCATCTCTTCTTTAAGATTCCCATTCTGGATGACAGCAGCAGGGAGAAAGTATTGATCAGACCAATCTGAATGATTCTAAATGAATACAGTTAAAGGATGGAAATAAATGTGCAGCTTGGGGCAACACACACAGTTATGAGTTAGACATGGAGAAGCCCATTAGGTCAATTCCATAGCAACAACTGGCTTTCAGCCCTTTGTGAGCCCAGTGGTCAATTCAGTGAGCACCTACTGCCACCAAGTGCTGGCCTTCAGTACTACAATAGCAACTGGGGAACAACATGATGGACAGACCGTGATCATGCATGACCAGAAAAGAATAATACTGACCTTTTTTCCACACTTGTAGAATAATGAGTTGGACTGTGTGCTGTATGAAAGTGGTGAAGAGCAAGTGGGCTACAGTGCATATCAAATCGGAATGGATTTCCAACTAATTGAATGATGCATAAAGTGGGCATCAAGTGAGACAAACGATCATAGGAGCTTCCCGATTGATCATGGTTGTGTTTCAGGACATGATGTGACGCCATCCTTTTTTATCATTTATTGTTTTTTAAAATATTGAGCACAAGTAAAACACTTTTTTTTAAACAAAAATTAACATATATATATATATATATATATATATATATATATATATATATATATATATATATATATATATATATATATGTATAAAACTAATACTGAAACTAACTAAAACTAAACTAAAACTAAGCATTTTTTAAATAACTAAAACTAATAACATCTAACAGAAAAAAACCCTGAAAACTAATTAGAGCTAACTAAAAATAAATAAATAAATAAATAAATACATAAATAAATAAATAACGGAATCATAATTAACTAAAATGAAAATTCCCAAACTATAACCCATTCATTCAAATTTGCAGTAATGCATAAAGTCCCGTGGACTTACTGTTTTTTTTGTTGGTTTTTTTGTTGTTGTTTTTTTGTTTTAATGCACCAATTCACGCATAGTGTCGTTTAAGATGCAGGACTATAAAAACCAGCAGGGTCTAAGCATTATGCTGTGGCACAATGCTACCCCATATCAGAACGAATTGCACTTTGCCATTATGTGGCAAGCGTTTGGCAAAACTACAGACAGAAGTGTGCCCCATCAAGACCACCCACTGCCTTGCATAGTCCGTGCAAATCTTGACATACCGTGACACATTTCACCGGGAAGACCTCGAGAGCGAGCCGCAAACTTGATCAAGCACAGCAAATAACGTATTAAATATACGCAGATGCCGCGGGTGATATCAAAAAGCTAAAGAGGCAAATAAAGAATCTGAGAGGAGCCGTCAACCATAAAACATGGGGGATACACAGAATTTCACAGCTGTGTGAACAGTTAAAGCAGATGCGATGGGATGTGATGGTGGGTGCATACAGAGAGGCGGGCTGTAAAAATATGCGATAAACTTTATGGAGCCTAATGCGGCCCTGCAGCAGCCTCCTGCTGGGCTGCGTGTCGACAGCTACGCCGAGTGTGTAACAGAACCGTGGGGGAGAGATGTACAACCGGGAGCATAGCCGCTATTCACAGCCTCTGTCCGTGATGTGTCAAAAATGCATCAAATCCATACATAGGTTCACATTTTTCCTATCTGTCCTTTTTCATCGGCTACTCTAACAAACACTCTCCCCTGCGATGGCTGAAGCCAAGATATAACGGGCACATCTGTTGGACCTGCACGGAAGAAAAACAAAGAGTCATACACGCGCAGTCGTTAGGCCGGGTGCACACACACTGGCGCAAGTATAAACAGAATCGAAAGCACTGACAGGGACCTAGTTCAATCCAATATCGGTGTGCTGTGACCACTTCAGCTTTTTATGCTCCCCCTCAACATCAAGAGAGGCAGTTCAACTGATGGAAGAGCAGCAATTGTCTCTATAGTACGTTTGAAAAGTTGCATGGTGCACAGTGGAAAGGACAGAAAGGAAACAGGACGCACAAAAATCCAGGTGAAATTCGACTTATGATGCTAAACGATTCACCAATCTGTAGACTATTAACTGAAAATCTCAATCTCATTAGAACTGTCAAAATAAATCAATTATTCAACAAGTAATCGATTATTAAATTAATCGACAACTACTTTAATAATCGAGGATCCGTATGGAGCCATTTTTTCAATTTAAAATTGTCCAAATCCTCTGATTTCAGCATATAATTGTTCACTGATTTCTATAGTCCTTCACTAAAAAAGACATATAACATCACATAGCATTAAAGATTGACATCACATAGCCTAAAACTAGTTGAAACTAGATGATGGTTACATCAGTACAAAACAGACACTTGACCTCACACCTAACAGGTCATGAACTCAAACTTAACCCAGGCGTGACCCCAGACATGAGACAAGACCCAAACATACCTCATGTATGACTCGAGTCATGACATTTCCATTGACCAATGGTGAGTTGCTTGGCTATTTGTGGGCAGATGTGTTTAGGTCACTGACATGCCTATTTGGATGAATTATGCTCTCACATTGAGAAGGTTCAGGAAGCTCTGTCTGCTTATGCGGCACATTAGCAGGTAAAATCAGGAGCATCATCTGTCAATATTTATTAGGTTTGACCATTTGTACAGATTAGGATGCCGATTGACACTTTTTGACATGTAAAGTATATCAGGAAAAAGGCCGTGTCATTCCGCTCATACTGAACACCGCCTAACTGTTGGATTATGTTGCTTCTCACCCAAACTGACAAGCCTCCATTTTCTTATCCTTCCTGTGAATTGTGTAGCACTCATCCAATCTCAGCAGCGTGCCATCCGAGCCTGTCGATGGGAGTGCACAGAGGGGGAAGTCTGCTTCCACAGTAACACCACAGGAGTCTCTGATGGACTGTTACAAGTCGGCCCTTGACTTGTGACGTAAATCAGGGCAATCTTTACAGGGACTAATGCTATAAAAGCATCAAAACGGTCAGCGGGCAGCTGTGATGCTGCGCAGAGAAGCAAAGACATCTGGTATGAACACCTGCAGACATGTTTGCTCAAGATGAGCAGGTATTCTGCTCATCCGTCGCTCAGTCTTGGGCTGGAAAGAGCATTTGAGACTTAGAAATGTTGCACATTTGCACGCTGGTCAAACTGGATTAGATCCAATTGACACCGTTCTCTATTCCTAGCTGATTCTCTAGCGGGGAGAGAGCAGAGAATGTCAGAGAAATTTCATGCCTGAGACAGAGGAGTTACAGTCTCACGTTCCCTTGCCAGCGCTCTCCCTCCAGCAGAAGTGAGAGCGCTCTATCCCAATGACACACGCTGACAGCGTGAAAATGGGAATCTGCCAGCAAAGCAGGGAGTTAACTGTGACCAGCCACCAGCTAACCAGGCTAAACACTCTCAGCTTCCTCCTGCTCTTGCGGGCCTATTACAGAATGACAAGTCGTAGTTTGAACAAGAGCTATCTGAACATTTGGCACCTGCACAATCAACTGCTGAATGTGTTCGCTGTGATATTGACATGTTGTTCACTTGGATCCGGATAGAATTCAGGATGAAACTTCATGATCTTCCTTTAAGTGCTTCAGATGTCTCACCAGTGCAACAAACAACAAACAATGAATAGAATGGGATTTTAAACATTTTCCATATTTTTTCATTTCATAATAAAGCAACTGTAGATGGAATAAATCGAAGGCAGAAGTTGTGTAGATCCCCAAAACATAAACATGGATGTACACAACATAAGGGAGAGGTCGGTCAACTGCAATGCAAATTGTTACATTTTCATCAAACTAATTGATACTGCCTCCACATAACTTATATTGTTCTTAATATTGCACAAGAAGATCATTTAAAACTTGCGGTTATACGCTGAAATCAGAGGATTTGGATAATTAAAAAAAAATGGCTCCAAACCATTTTGGCATCACAATATGACCCCTAAAAAAAAAAAAAAAGTACATCCAAAGCAAATGAAAACAAACCCAGTTATTGTGGGAATGCTGAAGCACAATTTTATTCGCCACACTTTTTTGCCGCGTAACAACTCCCACATAATACTTCCAATTTACACTGTTCAAATTTCAACTCGCTTCAAAAATTCACACCTCCCAGGGTATATATCGTCTGATTCCACATTACTTACAGTATTTGCACAATTTAACTTGTAATATCAACTTTTCCCCATTCATTTCCAATGGGACAGACATTGAACTTTTTCTTAGTATCACTTTCCACGCCCACTTCCATATTTTAAACTTATCATCGTTACTAGGTGTTTTACACTGATCGGTGGCACAGTTGGTAAAGTGCATTATCCAGTAACCAGGAGGTCATAATTTCAGAATTATCTCTCAATTTACTTCATAACCATTCCACATGCATTCAAGTCTTAGCATTCAGCTATTAGCATTCAGCTTTCAGCATTCCGACGTAATTTCTCCAGAAATTGCACTTAGTCTAGTTAGGAGGAAATAATACTTCCATATGTTATGGAAAATCTGGTAAAATGCTTGATTATGCCAAAGGAATTCATTACATTGTTAAATATATTGCTTAATGTTCTCACTGGATAAATAACGTACACCTTCCGGCTTATATATATTAAATATATCCAAGAAAGTTGTTGACAACATCCTGCATCTGACACGCTTTGACGCACCTTTAAGAGTAGGCCCACGCCTTTCCAACCAACATTCTGGATCCAAGCTGCGACGATTATGTCATATTCCATTTACTGAACACAATGTGGCCATAGCCGTTGAATGGAGAGAAACTTCGCCCACATCAATACAAGCGAAGCTAAGACCCCGCTCTTCCCCCCCATGCAATAAACAAACACAAAAGAACAGTTGGACAAAGGAAGGAGAAATTGCAATCGATAAAAAATGTCCATGTGAAGTGGCTCAAAAGGGGAGTTTTGTCTGAGAGCATGGGCAGAGCAAAGGCTGCGGACCGTGCGTTGCTCTACCTTGTCTGTAGTCCTGTTAAGCATTAAATGCTTCGGACTACCAAAAAAAAAAGGCCAATGAAATGTCACAAGAATGCACGACTAGACATTTTATTGATGGGCATTGTTTTGTTTCTAAAAACACTCAAACAAAAACGTTCTCCAGCAAATTAAATACATTCCAAAATGGGACCCAAGTGCATGACTATTTACATCTCAGGTGGAGAATTAAATATCAATGTAGTCAATAAAAAAACAAGCACATACACAACAATATGTACTGTGTATACAAAGCCACAGATACTTTAAATCAATGAATGATAAGATAACAGTTACTACGTTGCTACATTTGTAAAAAAAATAAAAAATAAAATACTTTCACAATATGCATTAAAGACAAAAATAGATGCAGAGACCAAATAGAAAAAATGGACTACTTACCGCAACTTTGCTCCCAGTTATCTGCATGCAGCAATCAGCGGAGAAGGTTAATGTGCAAAAAGACACAAACAGCACAGTCATAAGTAGGCCAGACAATTACACGTTGAGGCATGAGCGTTAACTTGTGTGATATTACAAATTGTCCATCAGACACCATACAGCTATGAATTTGTTGATAATATTTGACGAGAACTCTTTTGCTAGAAGCACATACAGAAGAAAATGTCTGTTTTGCGGCCATAAATTTCCAGATGTTTCAGGTGTTAATAAAATAGGCAGGTGAGGAAAAAAATGCATCATGCAAATCATTTCAGCTTTGCCTCCCTGTTGCTAATTTATTCTTTAGAATGAATGTATAGTAATTACATGGCAACAACTGTGGAAATGATGAAGTCATCGTTTTAGCTGATCTATTAAAAAATGTAGAGAGCCATGAACAAAATTGAAGGGTGGAGTGTGCTGCTGGCCTAACATCAATCAGGCTTCATTCGTGTTTGGCGTTGGGTATCAAACTAGCTCCAAACTTGCTTAGCTTTTAATTTATCTTAACACATGCTAATGACCCAGGAAGCTTCAAGCAGTTTTTGTTAGAATTTTTAAACAAAGTTGTCATTTTTTGATATGTTTAAAATTAAAAGAAAACTTATTTATTTTTTTTATTTTTTTACGCTAATATTTTCTCTTTTTCTGCAAATGAGTATCGGCTTGAAATATCGGTAAAGGCCACCAGCCAGATATTTATCTACTCCTTCCTGACTTCGACCATTTGACACGGTGCATTTGTCTCAAGATTTCTGTGTGATTTGGGACAAAAATAAATAAATAAATAAATAAATAAAAAGCAAAGTTGAAAAATGAGCTTGTCAGCCCCATACGGAAAATGTGTTTTTCGTCATAGCTTGTAAAATTAGGCCCGGAAACAACAAAATATAGTGTGTTTAGCACCTGTTTGCCAGTTCCCTAGAGTTATGATATGATCATTTTTTTCAGGAATCTCTCATGAGGACAACATGTACATGTAAATACATAATGTATCTGCCAATGATGACGGTTGGTGGTCCTGGTTTCACAGTGGTGAGGTTGTCAACTACATTCCAATGAAGTGCTTCTCTTTATTGAATCTGAAGTCATCCATATTGATTACATATCATCAAGGGACATGTTGCGCTTTTTGTACCGTTCTCCTGCCCCTTTAATTTTTCTCTTGTGTCTCTCTAATCTTATTTCCCATGTCTTTTAGTAAGACAGTTCCTGTCGCCTCCCAAGATTTTACAGGTGCCGCAAAATCAATTTTACACGTACCGCCACCCGCCGTGTGATTTTTAATCAGTCTTTGTATCCACCGCTCTCCAGCATGAGACTTAACACACCGAGAATGTTTAATGCTGACTCAACATTGTGTATGTAAACCGCAACCTTTTCCACAGTTGACGCCACCCAAAATATACACAAAAAAACAGGAGTATAGTATCAAAAGAAGCTCTGATCATAAACAGACACTGTCTTGAGACTGCACACACAAAAGTGAGGGAGGAGCTTGAAGGGTGGAGTCCAACATAAATTTATGTGCAATTTGTGCACCATACAGAATTTTACGACAGAAGGATGGACTGGCAATAAAGTGGAACTTCTAAGTTTGAGAAATCCATTCTGAAATGCTGGTGAATATGTCTCAAAATTACAATTTCCCGCTTCACTCTTTCAGAGACTTTTGAGGCATGTTTGCAAGGAATACTGGTTCAATTTCCTATGACCCATAAAGTAAAAGAAAAAATGAAACATTATGAGATGCACTCTCTGAATTGAGATTTTAAAAAGACGCTGAAGTCTCGTCATCTTGTCAGTTGAAAATTTCAAGTTGACATTGAATGACCGTAGCAACATTAAAGTCAAAACCAGCCAAAAATCCAGTAAATCCTGTAATGCTTTCTGAACTGAGGGCTGTGCAATTAATGGAAATTCAATTACAATTTCAATTATTACACTCCACAATTACAAAATCCGCATAATCCTAAAAAGAAAAGATTATACCAATTTTTGAGTTCTTTAAATTCATACATTTGCACCTTTTTAAAATTTTAAAATAACTAATCTAATCAATTTTGTTTCATCCAGAAGGAAGTTGCATAATTATAGTGTTTCTAAGAATTTTATTTGTCTTCATATTTTCAATTTATTTTTTACATTTAAACTTTTTTTTTTTTGTACAAAAAAAAAAAAAATGATTGTCCTACTGTGCAGTGCACATGTTACACTCCAACTTCAAGTTTTTCTTATTAATATATATTATTATAAATTCTGTTTTGTCCAAAAGGAACTTACATAATTATAGTTTTTTTTTTTTTTTTGTTTTGTTTTTTTTGTTTGTTTTTTTTTTTGGTCAAAAAATAAATAATTGTTTGAATAATCTGGAATTTCATTTTTTGGCAAAATAATTGGGATTATTATTTTTTCCATAAACGAGCAGCCCTTTGTGAGATGCTCTGAGTTATCGCCTAACTGCTGTTGAAATAACATTTGGACTTTAGTGACTTTCGAGGCATTAGGCATAAAGGCCTCAACATCAAGTCAAAAAAAAGTTAAACACGCCCAAATTAATTATTTGAAACTCGCTGAACTGAGATAGTATGATGTATTCTGTAGTGTATGTAAATTTGTTCTCATAGGAGTCACTGTATCTACTATCTACAGTATTCATCTACGTAACTGTAATAAGACACATTGGACATTCCTCTTAACAAGACCCTCCCATCACACTCTCGAGCATTCTGAGATGCAGCAGATTTAGAATGAAAAGTGAAATTAGTCACTGGACAAAAAAGTCTCAGAAAGCAGTTAACAGTGTTCCAGGAAACATGGCAGTTGGTGAAGATTAAAAAAGCAGGAGATAATGAAAGCAGGTGAAGGTCAACGTGTTCATGCAAAGCTGATGGTCAAGGACGTCCGTAAGACGCTGCTGCAAAGCAGAGCGAGGTTCTTTTCTGTAGAAATACAGCTCATACTCAAATGGGCCAATGTGCAATTTCTCCCATGGAAAAAAAAAAAACAAAAAACAAAAAAAACAATTCCTTTAGGTTGGTGGGTGTTATTTGCAAGTCTCCTGCAGAGAAGTGAGGAGTGTTTCTCGATCTTGCCTGGTGATAGAGAGGTAGCCATTCATGAGAGGGAGGAGAAAGGAATACATTTTGCCTCCACTTTGAAAGACATTTTTACTTGAGTGAGCTTTCTCCACCTTTCTGACCACGTTCATGGATGCTGTCATTGGACATTTAATGCAGGCTTAGATTTGTATGCAGAAAACTTGTGTCGGCATTAGTTTTCTATCAGCAGACAGATGGAAACCTCCCCCTCTCTGGATGATTATCTGAAGCCAAATCGATGCTAGGGCAATAAAAATAAAAGTTGAAAATTGACATTGGGAAAATATTATATCTCTTTAGTTACAGCAATAAAAAAAAAAGGCAGATTCTATCTGGACTTTGAAAAACCATCAACAACTGAGAGGAAAATGCAAAGATAGAAAAGCCCAAACCCAAGTTACAATCTCACGAGGCAAATAAAAACACCAAGCACCACAGCAAACCAACGCACCAACATTCCTGCATTAATCTTTTGGGATACATTTCCACAAGCAATATTTGCCCTAAAATGCCTAACAGAATTTATCTGTTGTCATAGGACGTAAAACATTAGCATCATCAGACAATTATTACCATTTTCAACAGGTGATCATTTCATTCACCATCTTAGTTTTGAAGCTAGCACATTTGGACAAAAGTAAGTCTTATTTATGTAAACAAGTATCTTGGTTTGTTGAAAGGACACTACATAGTTATTTTTAATATTAAATAATCATCAACAACTTTTTATTCAGTCCAAAGCTATAATTTAGAAACTGCAAAACTTTGATTTGTTTTAAAAATGAATTTTTACCAAAACTAAAGTTGTCATATCGCTCCCATTAAAGAGAATAGAGACTTGAACAAAGGCTACACTTTTCATTGCCGGAGCCCCCCTGTGGCACTCAATGATATGTCAACAGTGACATTCAAGCAACCCCTCTTCTTCACGTCTTAATGAAAGTAATAGCGGGGTGCTGAGAGACATGACGTTTTGTTCTCTTGTCTTTTGACTACACACATTATGTTCGTCATTTGAATAAAATATCATTGCTCACAAAGCATAATGGGCCCGGTGAGGAATTCAATCATCTCGGAAAAATCATCATTATCAATAATGCCGTTTAATTACCATAACAATGAGGAGGCAAATAAATGATGATGCTTTGCAGGTTCAGGAAGCTAGCAAAGGGAGGATAAAAATAATCACTCTTTCGTAGATGATTGTTGATGAGCCACTACGATGATTTGGTTTTTTTTTGGAATGCATAATACAAAAGTTTTGCACTAATAGCAGCCGAGGCCGTTTATTTATTCAACTGCAGATGAGTGGTCCTCGGAAAAATGTTAAACAATAATAAGCAATGTATAATTCCTCACAAATTAAATTCGAGTTTAAAACAAAATGAAATAAACTTTGATGGAGAAACGCAGTGAAAAGCAGACTATAAGGTGAACATAAAAACGCATTCAACATTTACATGGCCATGTCTTAATAATTTTAAAGATGCCGTCTCCAAGTATAATAAGATCTTGTGCAAAATGTGGTAAGACGTCATGTACTAATCAGGGAGACTATTTATGTGCAATAGTTACTGCTGTTTTGGTGAGCAAAAGAGTTTAAATGGTCTAACCAGTTAACTCATGAATTGTTATAATAATCGAAGCAAATGTGGATAAATTATACTGTATTTTTGTGTTTCCTGTTTCTATGACATAATTATTTTTTAATCAGGTATTAAAGACCCAAACTGACATTTGAAACTTAATTTTTGAGCATATGACCATACCATAAAATGCTATACTAAATCCTCCAAGTAGTTAGAATGAAATAAACACTTAAACTATACAAGTAAATGGCAAACCACAGTTCAGTTATGTTTTACGTGCAAGTTAATATCGACACAAATTGCTTGTGTGCACAGTTGTTGACAATAGGCTTTTTAATGCAAGACTGCTGTTGGACCCACAAACTCCATTTGCACCTTTTCACCAAACGATAAATGAATGTATCACTGCAATTTGACACTTCCATGCACGCACAACCCAAAAACCAACAATCTTGCATGCAAGCAAACGGCTAGACACGCACTGACCATCCACCTAGCATTGAGTGAGTGAGTGCCTACAATTACCAGTGATGGTGGTTGCAGCATGATGGGAACAAAATGATCGGGGGATGTGTGGGGGGGTTTCGGGAATCAGACAGCAATCAGAATATTCAGAGGTGTGAAGCATGGAGAGTGTAGAGACGGCAGAAGTGCAAAGCAAAGCAAGCCATACTGCAAAAGCGAGCGAATCGAGGCTGAACTCATTCTGGAGATTCACGAGGAGAATTCAGCACAACTACGACTGTCATTGGGTAAGCGCACGTCACTTTGTAAGGGAAAAAATAACTTGACTTACAGATTTGGCTGTGGCTGAGATATACTGAACTACCATCTCGCGTTTGGTGCTCAAGTCCTTCCCGCGTAGAGGCGCCTTTCGATCTTCATTCAGATTCATGTCCTCCTAGACAGGAGATGAACAGGAAGACAGTGAGTGACATTTTACAAAATGGAAAAGACAATGTATTAACAGATTAAATGAGTCATTGAGGAGTCTTTACGTATTAACTAAGCTTTGCAACACAATATAGACAAAGAATTAAATCGTTACTGACAGTCAGACCCAACCCATCTATTAATTTTCTATGCGCAGGTGAGATGGAGCCTATCCAAACTGACCTTGGGCCAGAGACGGGGTACATATAAACAATCATTTACACTCCTTTTCACACCAATGGACAACTGAGTAGGGATGCACGATAATATCGGTGGCCGATAATTATCGGCAATTAGCGACCAATTTGACGTCAAACAGATAAACCAGATAATAGAGAAAACTGCCGATAATTATCGGCAATTTGATTTCATACAGATAAACCAGATAATAAAGAAATCCAGCAATAATTATAGACATGCCTCATTGGTCCATATGTTGTGGTTGTGGCTCATATCAATAAAATTCAGCTTTATGGTGTCATGACCGTGTTTCCTGTGTGTTATTTGGGGCCAGGGTTATGTTTGGGTCATGACCGTGTGGTCAAGTGTCTGTTTTGAACTGATGTAACAGCATCTAGTTTCAACTGGTAATACGCTATGTGATGTCAGAAGCTATGTGATGTCAAGAATCTTTAATCGCTTTATCTAGTCAACAGCCAATCAGATAATTCCATGTCAGTCCTGTTACCCATATGTCTAGCCACAACCAATCAGATCGATTCACAGTCTATATAAGCTAACTGAGAAGTGTGTGTTTTTTACACATTCAGAGGTAGTAGTTAGGGATGCACTGATATCATTTTTTTTCCACACCGAGTATAAGCACACGTGTACTTATATTTGAGTATTTGCTGATACCAAGTCCAGTACCGATACTCGATCATTGTCTTGCAAGTGTGACCAAAAATTTATTTTAATCAATTATTCAAAAGCTTTTCTTGAACGTGGCATCATATTTTGCTCAAATAAACATGTTTCATAAAACTTTTTTTTTTTTTTAAGTAACTGGCCATTACTGACATTTTAACAGTCTTGCCACATATTTGACTGAATGCCGACTGTAACACAAGACACTTTAGTTCAAAAATAAAACCAAAGCAGGACAACTTAAGCGATACATAATGACACCAATCACTTCTGAATTCTCTTGTGAAATCAACGGCACTTAGTACTAGTTTTACCTTTAGAATTGCAACAGTTAGCCAAGTAATGGTGGGCCAATCAAAGGAAGAACTTCACAGTATAGGTCCATGTGAACTTGGACTTGCATGGCATAACAACTGAAATAATATAAATATGATAATGGCAGGATTAACCAGGTAGGCTCCAGGGCCCGAGGGATGGGGTTCATTATCCATTTTGCAGAGCATAATTTGTCGGCTAAAAGTTGATGTCATCCATGTTAACATTAGTTGCATCTCCACACAGCTGGCATCCGCCTGCCTAGAAGATGTATGTCAGGCCGGTGAAGCGGTATCGGTGCTGTAGTATCGGAGCATTTTTATGAGTAAACACTGGCAGATGTACAGTGTTGGCTAACCACTGTTAGAGTCATAACAGAGGCAGGGAGTGTCGGAGATTTGAGAAAAAAAAAAAAAAGGGTACTGTCCGAAAAGCACCCACAGTTATATTTTGACAATATTCCAACTTTTCTGGGTTCTATGTAAAAGGAAAATGAATCTTTAGCTACAACACGAATGCTGCAATTTTGTGGAATCTCTGTGTAAGAGGCAAGCAATAATAAATGAATGTGTGCTATAAAGTGAGCTGCATGTAGCCTGTAAAAGAGGCGACTCAAATCCACTGTAGCCTTTCATGAAAATTATGGATGAGTACACATTTTATAATGTAATACATTACTCTTATCAGCAAAGGAATTAACCTCTTTTGAAACTTTTGTTTGACAGATGAAGTTAAAAAATGTCACCTCTACTGTTACCTTGGCGAGTTCCATATAAATCTGTTCGTCAATGTCACACGCTAAACAACTGCTTTCAATTCAGCTACCACTCTAGAATCATATCATGTCCTTCCACAGGTGAATACTTTCATTTCTTGTATATTTGTCTTTGTTCTGAGCCCAAGGTAGCAGGAGAAGAGAGGACAACAGAGCAGTATTAATTAGTCATTGAATAAAAGAAAGTTGCAAATGTACAAACTCATGGAAAAAAAGGACAAACCAATCAAATTGAATAAGCCTTGATCGGCAGTGGGTGCGCAATACCGAGGGTACTATCTTTGTGCTACTTTTCATACTGCATCACAAAAGACGTCTTTCATGTGAAAGGCATCAGCGGATGGAGCAAAGGCCGAGCGGAGGACTAATAGCTACAGAATGACATGGTGATTAGAATGATAGGGGATGTTTGGAAGAAGCACTCTCTCAAAAATGAATGCCTTGGTATCAGTTGAGAGAGAGAGAAAAAAAAAACACACATTCAAGCTCCCCCAGGAGAGCCAGGGTACATTTGCAGAGCCTTGCTGCCCTCTACTGGTGAGCAAACAAAATCATGCACTTTTTGCTTTACTTCATCTCATCTCAGACTGACGGAAAATTACTAAATCTGCTTAGAATTCATTTTATGAATTAGGAATGAGACAATATTACATAATGAATGGAATAGTTTAGCAAAAACTAGGCATTTAAGAGGTTGTTGCTGTGTATAAAAGGCTCTACCAAGGACTGATTTTGCTTCATTTTCCATACGGCTTCAAAATTCAACATATTTTTAAAAGTTTGCGTGAACACTGCTGCACTTAATGTTTTAGTTTCTTATTTTGACATTCTCAACATTTCTAAATGATATGTTTAGCAGAAACTATTTCACAAAAGGTTCACTGTCAGCGTGGTGATTCACTCACCACGTTGGATTCATTTCCCACCCTCACTCACCCTCTCCCTATATATGTAATTGACTGGCAACCAGTTCATTGTGCAGTCTGCTTTTCGCCAAATTCAGCTGGGAAGGGCTCCGCAACCAAACAACACCAAACAAGACAAGCAGGATTCAAAAGAGATGGATTAATTTTCCAAGTATCTTAGGGTGTGTTTTTTTCCCTGATGTCTGTTGATAAATTATTTTTAATTCTGTGGTCTTGAAAAATTCTTGTACGGATCAGCATCAAAGTGAAATTAAATGCCAAATTAAAACATTGAAAACAATTTAGATATCGACCACCTAGGCTTCAGTGGTCAGTCTTCAAATAAATATAAAAATTTTGTTTTTTTTCATATTTTTATGAATACAAAAATGAATTATTAAATCTTCAAGCTGAAATAGGGAAAGCCCAGACTATACACAAAATAGAATCGAACTTATATAAATTAAACCTACAATAGGGTTGCAAATGCACACAAGTCTGCATAAGAATACTAAGCTTGCTATTTTTTATTTGATCGACATATGCTAATGAATGTAATCATTTGCGCAATTGATGCAATTACTGAAACTCAGCCATTCGAGTACCTTTTGCACAGAATGTTTCCATTTGAATTCAGCAATTCATTTTACTTGGAACTGTACTTCTTTCCTGCAATTGGCTGGCAACCAGTTCAGGGTATACCCCCCCTACTGCCCGAAGCCAGCTGGGATAGGCTCCAGAACCCCGGCGACCCTTGTGAGGAGTAAGCGGTTAAGAAAATGGAATGGATGTACTTCTTTCCAAGACCTAAGAAAAATACATTTTCAGCCATCACAAATCATTATTTCCATCGTCGACACACGTCTTATCCATGACTGTGCAGGTTTACGCACAGACACTTTCCAGCAGGTTGTTGTTGTTAAAAAGTCCTGCTGCAGAATATTACTGCAGTGGGATCACCTCGGATCTTATTAACTGGGAGTGTTCATTCTGACAAAGTGCACGGAACGCCACATAAAACCTCCATCTGGCCAGAGAATCTCTTTTTTTACTGGCCTTCTTCATCACTAGAAACAAAAACATGCAACTCCTAACAAGCAGAAGGCCCTCTTAAGAAGCAAAAAAAATTGATGTGGAACGCTTCAATAAAAAGACATTGGACGCTGAGAGGTTTTAAAGCTGATAGACAAGTGAAAATGTCCAAGTAATAATAACGTAAGAACGCCTAATGGGCCCCATCAGCACGTTGGACTTTTAAGTGGCCGCGTGCAACAGCTTTTGATAGAAGTCACGCCATCAGGGAGATGAGCTCTTCCTTACCTACCACTCACTGCTTTTTATGATCCCGTTATGGACAATATAGGCTTGAACCAATGATGAAAGGGGTTTTAATACGTCAACGGTGTCAGACAAGGTTCACTGTGGTCTAAAAAGGCACTCAACTATTCACAATGGGATCGCTATCAAAAAAAACAAAAAACAAAAAAAAAAAATTCCGAAGCTCAGTGATCTGATCTATCATGAAATTTGAACTATTTTGTGACAGATTCTTCCAGTAAGTTTATGGTTTGATAGTTCAACTTTGAAAGTTCCCCACTTTGTGTTTACTATCCGAAACCTCGTGGACTGGTGTCAACTCCGGTTGTGACACCCAAGCTCAGTGAGATGCATTTTCCTGAGAAGTTCAGTGAATTTAATGTTGTGCATATTGATGAGGGGCTCCGGCTTCCCACTGTGTTCATTTCAGAGTTTCGACACACACGACAACCTTTTGAAGGCAGTGGTGGTGGATGACGTTTAAATGCATCTCAGCCTCCCCGGGAATAACTTCTGATATATTGTTGCTATCAAAGCATCACTTCACCTCATACCCAAACTTTTACCTTTATGATAGTTCCTCTATTTTCGTCTTTTCATTCATTTCCTCAGAACGCCTTCATGACCTGTCAGTAATAAGCTTTAATTGAGGCTGTGTGCTATTTAGGCCTCAATAACACACAGTGCAAGAAGCAAAGCACTTTCCCCAAAGGAAAAAAAATTATATTTTCACTTTCTCCAGGTCATTAGTGCACAGAGGGGGGTCTAACTAATATGGCACTCCACTTTGAGGCCTGCTGGGCTGCTAAGGCTGCAGCATGGCCAAACAAACAATAACAGAAAGTCTGAAAAAGATAGAGGCCAAATAACATGTTTGCATGACCATAAAAGGGATGAATCTGTATAAAAGTTTATACAGTGCAACCTGAGATTCAACAATAATGCATTCCAAGATAGTTAAAAAAAAAAAAAAAAAAAAAACTATGATGTCTGAAAAAAATAACTTGGATTTATATAAGGTCACCCACCATCATAAAACCTGAATTAGCTCTCATTAAAAGTCATGTAAATGTAAAAACAAGGCTGAAAGTCAAATTTACAAACACTTCCCAGACGGGAACAGATCATTTTTCCAGTGTACATTCTAATCTTCCTTTATTTTTTAGCCAGAACATCTAAGACCGAGCTTCCATTTCAAGGTCTATGGTTATCTGTGGTTGCATTGAAAAAAAAACAAAATAAATAAATAAAACATAAAAGACACAACAAAGACCTAATCGGGCCTAATGATTTAGATGATTATTGAGATGAAGTTTTGAAAGAAAAGTGAAAGTCTCACAAGATTTGCGGAGGTCACATTGGATTTGAAGACATCTCAGGGAACATGGTGAAGTTTTGTGAGACTTGATGGGAGTCTAGCAAAAAATTGTAGAAGTCTAACAAGATTTGCTGAAGTCTTTTCAAAAGTCAAGCTAGCTATGCGAAAATTGTCAAGGACTCAAGATTTGCAAATGTCTGATGAGATTTTCAGGAGAACTTGCAACATGCTCATTGAATTTGTTAGTCCCAAGGGATTTATAGAAGTTCACAGAATTTGATAAAGTCTCATTAGAGTTGCAGAACTCTTGTTGGGATTTGAGAAGTCACATAAGATTCATTAAGATCCCATGAGATTTTCAGAAGAACTTGCAAGACTTTGAGCATCTCACTGAATTTGTGTTAGTCCCAAGGGATTTATGGACGTTCACGGTATTTGATGACGTCTTATTAAATTTGAAGAACTCTTTTGGGGATTTCAGAAATCACACAAGATTTACAAAAGTCCCATGAGATTTTCAGGAGAACTTGCAAGATTTTGAGCATCTCACTGAATTTGTGTTAGCCCCAAGGGATTTATGGACGTTCACGGCATTTGATGAACTCTCATTAGATTTGCAGAACTCTCACAAGATTTACAAAGGTCACATGAGATTTTCAGGGGAATTTGCTAGATTTTTAGCATGCTCAGTGAAATTATGTTAGTCCCAAGGGATTTATGGGGGTTCACGACATTTGATGAAGTCTCATTAGATTTACAGAACTCTTGTTGGGATTTGAAAAGTCTCACAAGATTTACAAAAGTCCCATGAGATTTTTAGGAGAATTTGCAAGATTTGAGCATGCTCACTGAATTTGCGTTAGATGTGAGCCTTGCAGGATTAGCTGAAGTAAATTCATCCATCCATCCATCCATTTTCTTGACCGCTTATTCCTCACAAGGGTCGCGGGGGTGCTGGCGCCTATCTCAGCTGGCTCTGGGCAGTAGGCGGGGGACACCCTGGACTGGTTGCCAACCAATCGCAGGGCACACAGAGACGAACAACCATCCACACTCACACGCACACCTAGGGACAATTCGGAGCGCCCAATTAACCTGCCATGCATGTCTTTGGAATGTGGAAGGAGACCGGAGTACCCGGAGAAGACCCGCGCGGGCACGGGGAGAACATGCAAACTCCACCCAGGAAGGTCCGAGCCTGGACTCGAACCGGAGACCTCAGAACTGGGAAGCGGACGTGCTAACCACTCGGCTACCGTGCCGCCTGAAGTAAATTCAAAAATTGGAAAAAATCGAATTCTCTATTTAATACAAGTATGACTGTATTTACACAATGTCAAGCATATTGTCGGTCCACTCTGAAAAATCTTATTTAAAAAAATAATACTTTAGGTACTGTACTGTATGCTGATCTCTAGCATGTCTCATGCATTGTGCTGTATGTTTTATGTAATTTAGAAACATATTTTTCATAAAATGGTGGCCAAACTGCCAAATTGGAAATCAAAGGTTGCACTGTAGTCTGACAGCCAAGAGTGGTGGTTTGAAGAGAACACAAATGAATACACCTCTTGGATTTGAATTCATTACTGTAATTGAACATTTTCACTTGTGATTGTCAATGCTTGTCAAATGTCAGCCCCTGCCCAAACATGCTTTCTGTGTCGCCTGTCAGCGAGCGAATTTAAGCTCGGGTTTAATGTCGCGCTACCGTGAGCACAAACATCGTCACTGAGAAGTGAACTGAGTGACAGGGATGAGCAACCAGGCAAGAAAACACTCACGCCAGAGCCTGATTAAAAACTAGGAGCACTGATCGTGTCGTGGAGCGCCTGGTAATAAAGGCCATTGTGTGAGAAGAGAGAAAAAGCCAGACACAAAAATCACTCTGAGGTATTATCCACAACACAACCTATGCAATGAAACTGTAGCTGGTGTGTCTTTCGATGTTGAATAAAAGAGCTTTAACCCCACAGGGTGTGTGAATGAATCTAAAAGTAGACAGGAAAAAGTCTGACATCTGCAAATGTATTCACATCCTAAATACAAATTAAATCTATTTGGGGTAAAGAAGATGTATTGTGTGAAAGCAAGCGTGTGTAAGATAATTATGAGTTATCAAGAATGTTATAGTTGTGAATGTAAGGGCAGTGTGCGGATAAGGTTAAACCAGGTTATCTTCTCACCAAGAAAATTTTTGTCTTGTGATCATAAATGCCTCAACGTTTTCATTGACCTATACAATGTACACAGTATATACACAAATCTGTCTAATATTGCTGGAAAGACTAGAAAGGTAAACTCCTGTTCTGTCCTGTAGGTGGCAGTAATATCTCCCAGTTATGCCACAAAAGACGGATGGTAAGCAATGCAAACTTACCATCATCTTTTCAAAGAGGTCGATGATCTCCTTTTCTGAGAGGTTCATGGAGCGATCGTCGAAAAGCGGCTGAGGAACGGGCAGTTCAGTCTGGTTGGACAGGGGGTCCGTCGGGTGCTGTATGAGGGGCTTCTCCTTCTTCATTCCCGTCTTTCGGAAACTGGTAATGCGATCTCGCTGCAAAGAATACAACATTTCAGACATCACTCCCAATAATATTGTTATACCAGGCATGAGTGTCTTTAATCCATATTCAGTGCAGTTATTTCACAGAATTGTGCTGCTTGGTGTAATCCCTTTACTGTTCATTAAAACATAAAGAGCCATTTTTTAACTTTCAAATAAAATAATAAGATTGAGCTAATTAATATTGGACGTAAAAGACATTAAATACATTTTGCTACCTAAACAAAGGAGTGAAACACAATACTATACAGAAAAGCAAGCACTTCACTTACCATCTTACCCAAAGGACCACCTGGTTGTTATAAAATAATGATGCTCAAGTGGCTTTCCATCATGACTGGCACTATTTATTATCTTCTATAGTGTGAATAAAGAAAAAAACATGACCCCCACATGCAAGTAATGTTAGGATTAGTATGGAATGGAATGAAGAGGACATGCTGGATTAAAAGACATGCACAATGGTTTTGGACAGTAGTCATTTTTCATGCACTTTTAATGTGTTGTTCAATTGTAATGATTTATTTTGAAACAGTAACACAGTTGGCAAGGTGAAAGTATGGTTAGGGGATTATTTAGAGCTTTTACTATGGCTGAAAACACGGCAAAACGGCTGTTTTGTTGTGGATTTTATTTCAAATTATTCCCACAATTGCCATCTCAGAACCACAAAGTGCTTCTGACAAAAAAAAAAAATGTTGGAAAAAATATAACTATAAATTAGTTAAATAATGACATTAAATAATTTCAATTATTTAAATAGTTATTGTCTATAATAAGGCACTATATATAAAAATATTTCATGTATACCAAATGACTGTAATGTTGTTATCTCTTTTATTTTCCTATTTTTATTTTCACCCTATTGGACTATGTAATGAATGAAATTGAGCCATCCCTGGCTTCTAGTGTTACGTTTTCTGGACACATAACTTCTTATATGGGAAAAAAAAAAAAGTGATGGACATAAACAAATATTAAATCAAAAGTTCTAAAAACATAGTCTCACTTTGTCATCATGGGTTACTGACATAATTTTTTTGTGTTTTTCATTCAAATTAAACAACACAATACATTTACATATCTAAACAGGCATATGTGATATTGACATGCATGATATATGTTCACTGAATAATTTCCAAATGGATCAAACACATTAGAAGAAGCTGTCACACTGATAGAAACAAGAAGAACCGTGACTGAATATTTAAAAAACAACGGGTCTCTGTTTGCTTCAAATTCGTGTTTGATCCAATGTCTTATTTCAGTTCAGTCATGTCTCATGCAGCCGAGATGAACAAACAAGTATGATGAAAAACAACAACAAAAATGAACATGCCAAAATAAAACCCAGCACCTTACCATATCATCAGCCAATGTTTTTATGTGTATGTTCTGTTGGAAGGGAGGGAGGGCACAATGTAAATGACAGGAAATGGCCGCACAACAACCAGAGGTGAACAAGAACCCCACATCTGTGTTGAAGGCATATACAGAGGTGAATCATGTCTCATTCTTATGGGAGAATCCCAACAGGATGGAGATGAGCCTCAAAATAAAGTAACCTCACAAGATTGTTTTCATCATCTATAGGTGTATCTCAAAGCAATAAACTCATGGAAACTTCATTTCAGTAGTTCAATTCAAAAAGTGAAACTCACTATGCACACAGTGAAATATATTGTTTTAGAATTGTGCCAATTATCACAAAATCCCCAAATTCACCATATAATCTGAATTTCACTTTTTGAAATGAACTCGTGAAATTAAGTTTTCTGTTCGAGTTTATTAAGATGCACCTGTATATGATACATAAAAGGTTTACTGTGTAAGTGCAGGGCATGAACAAAACTTGTTTAAAGACTTAAAAACACATAGGTGAGTGTAAAATTGCTATTCCCTGGCATGCACACCTGAAATAGGAACACCCACCACACACCAAAAAAAATTAAAATGGATGATAAATTGGACATTTTTAATGCCAATTCCACAGATGTTTTGTTTTGTTTTGTTTTTGTAAATAGTAAATAAGTCAAAATACTTGTCAACATCTTCATACTGTGGAATTGCAACATTACTATAGTAGCAAACAGCAGAGGGCCCAATTTGTTTGCTGCCTAAATGGGCTGCAGAACAACTTGTTGACAAAATGTGATGCTAACTCTCAATATGCTCAAATTTACAGTATATTTGGTGCAATTACAAAACGTATGTGGATCATGTCATTTCAATGTACTTCACTGCTTACGAGATCGCTTCCAACTTATATATACACTGTCATGACAGATCGGCTTCATCATCAACTTTTTTAAGTATGCTTGATAATCCTTGAAACGTGTGCACCATGATCACAGCATTAAAAGCCAACACTTCCTCCTAATAGGGGAACATTCAAAACGACCAAAGGGATGCTCCCAAACACCTTAATGTCTTTCCATGACATTATGTGAGTGGCCAGTCATTTTTAAGACATCAGTAGCTTCACTGCCGTATGAGCTGAGGCTCGGAGGTACTAATGAATAGAGAGACGTGTGCCGCTAATGGCCATAAAGGCTGCTTAGAGTCGTGGATTTCTCCACTCCTGCAATCAGGAAATTAGTGGTGCTAGGGCGATCAAACAGACTGGCTCTAACCTGGACCTCCCTTCTGTGCGCCTTCATCAGCTGTCGCTCGCGGCACTCACTGAAAAACTTGAATCTCACATCAACAAATTGTCTTCCTTCTATGGCTGGGTATTGCCAACAACCTCATGGTACATGGGTATCACGATACAGGGCTCACGATACAATTGCGCTACACGTGTTTCCCGATGTCCTTGATCCGTTAACTGGGAAAATAAAGGTTTTTTTTCTGTTATATTTTGTATACTTAAATAAAATGTATGTTTTGTTGAGTTCTGTGCCATCTCATCTGCCTTTTGCCCATAGTCAACCCGAGGTAAGTTCAAGATTCCCACGACTCTGAGCAGGATAACTGGTCGCAACATGACAAGTGGCTGCCATCTCTGTGAAATTTTCTTTAAAAAAAATAAAAAATAAAAAATTAAAATGCCTCTTAAATCCTCCATGACAAACGTTCACAAAAAAATAAAATAACTGACTGCTGTAGTAGCCTCCATGATCTATTCTAATGCCCGCACTGCTCTTCTCACCAATTATCTTTCATTTGTACAAGTTAAAGACCATTTTTAAGGTAGCTTTTGAAAAAAAAAATCATGGTCATTTTGACCCATTGGTGTGTGAGAATTTTGGCCTGTATAAGTAATTGGTGGACATTTGTAATTGACACTTGGCAGCCAATCAGAGAAGGGGTTTCCCCAAGTAATAGTAAAAAAAAACCTCACATTTCTCTGTAACCCATTGTTCGATTTTCAAAATTGTTGGTGTGTTGTACACAGCTTGAAGTAGCCATTCTAACCAGTCTTTTTTTGCAGAAATCTTGTCACTTTTTTTTTTTAATTATCACAGGGATTATGTGTAAATATGTGAAAATCTGTGAAGTTGTCCTCTTGATAAGTTTTGACAGTTCACAATAGTTTGAAACACTCTGTCAACACCAATAGGATGTGTAATAGCAACAAACATAAGACTGTGATAGGAGCACTTGGGTGTTGACTTTCCGTCGCATGTAATAAACTCATTCGGTGAATTGTGAGACTTCTTCAAATCATATGTCGTAAATGATGTCTGCCCAGCATGAGTTCTTCTCGATAAACGTGGCATGGGCAACAACTTCTATCGTTGCTAAATCAGACCGTTTATGTGTCATTAACCTCGACATTCAATAGCAATGTAATACAGTGTGAAACACAGGCTAATATTTAAATGCCGCACTTTAACATTTTCTAATCTATTTAACAACAATCAAACCACTGGTTGGCAAATTGCCTTGACTTGAGGGCCTTTTCGTGCCCCATTATCTTGGCAACATTGCAACAACGTAATTTAACAATTAAGCCTACGTGTCCTTAGGGTACCCCCTCAATTATTAAAGTAAACTTTTTCATCATAATAAATGTTTATGAGAAAACACCGTCGTCCTTTTTAAGGAAATGAGGCAAATTAATTCTAGGTCCCCCCTGGATGAAATCATATTGAAAGTCAGTCTAGGGACTCACGTTAAACTATGCATATAATCAATAAAAAAAAACACAATATATCACATTAACCTGTATATCATTTTATTCTTGCTTCTGATAGTATCAGGAACACTAAAGAGACAAATCTCTAATGGCTCTGTAACATGTGCATGTAAAAACAAACCATTTATATTTAAGATTGGCGACATTACGCAGCATTTAGCAAAAGCAATAACTGTTATTCCCAACCAATTTAACCGGACCATCTGTATGATGTCATTTTAAGTCACCCACCGGAACGATCGCGATAAAGTCGGTGGCCGCGACGCCTCTTCCGTACGAGTTTAGAAACAAATTAGCTTTAACTTTAATGACTTCTAATAATAACGAGGGATAACTGCCGATAGTTTTGTTGCAACTTAGAACATCATGGTCTCCCTCTACTGGCAGAAGCTCACACTGGGAAAAATACATTTATAAAATGTGCATATGCATAATATTACAAACATACATTTATACATATCAAGACCGCCACCTTCAAAGACACAAGCTCTACTTGAATATTTAACTACCGACAGCTGTTATGTGAGGAAATACGGTCGCTATAAAGATCACACCTCCTACATCATTCGTCTTTGTTTACTCAGGTAGAATGTACATTGATGCCAATATGCTCCACATTAGTGGATTTATTTTCTGGCATCAGAGAGCACAAAATACCAACGGAATTACCCAATTACACACCGTCTGAACAAATCTTTGTCAAAAGTAATCAAGCCACATATTTTTCAGACTGTATTCAATGGCTGCCTCTGGGAACTCGGTGGGGTGTATACACCTATTTTAGAAATACTTGCATTCCTGTGTACTTAGGTCAAAATTTGAAGGAATTTTAAGCAAGGCATTTGAAACCCACAAATGACATAACAGATGTGCCAAGGTATCAATGATCCATATTCCCTGAAACTAGGAACTGTGTCAAAAAAAGACCCTGCTGACTATTGTGGTACTTCATAGAATTCCAGAAACCTTTGGAGCGCTGTCTACAGCACTGAATGAACAGTGAGCATAGGGCAACTTAGTGGAAGTACCAAGAACTTCCCGAGACTTCAGGTGCAAATGTGTCTTGAGTTTACAAATATTAATAAATGTCCAAAAAAATAAAAAATAAAAAGACAGAATACAAAAACAGTTGTGGGGGTACGCGCAGCTGAAACTGGCCTCTGCTAGCGTGCCATGAATCATCTATTTGGAAGAGCACTTAGAAGGACAGCCTACAATCTAAGTTGAAGGATTCTCATCAGTGCAGCACGCAGTGTATATATAATATGTGTGGGCCAGGGTAGAAGACTTGGCACATGAATGTTGCAAGCTAGCATGCAAAGGCACACTGGATTTAAAAAAAAAAAAAAAAAAAAAAAAAAAAACTGGCACACTTGTCAGCTGACTTGCATGGTAAAAAGTAAATCAAAACTGCACAATGAGCTATCTCCATCTCAAGATATCTTGGAGCACAGTAATTGCTTTGAAAAATAAACATTTTCAATGTGGACCTGCTATGCCTTTAAATGGGCATGAGTGAGTGCGCGGTCGAGCCATTCTATTATTCCAGGCGGGCAGTGGGCCTGCTAGTAGTGTCCTAAAACAGCAATCAGTAAAAAGGGAAGCACACAAAAGGCAGCCCAGCCAACATTTGAAAGGCTTTTCAGTGGGCGCTACGACCATGTGACTCCACAGCCAGGCCCTCGGGTTATCTCTGTCCCTGCGAATAAATCTCTTGTACATTAATCCTTAAGGACTAGCATGACACTTAGCTATTACGTAGACTATTTGTCTACAAATTATATTATTCAGCTTGGTCAGTTGTGTATTTCTCACATACAGTCTTGTTCAGAAGCATTTGGACAATGAGTTTTGGTTATTTTTGCCTTTACGCACTACAATCTGAAAAAACAATCAGCTTTCATTTAAGATACTTTACAGAGAAGTGAATTTCACTTCCTTTATGAATTAAAGTCACACTATGGACATCATCAAATGGGTTTCCTCCCTGGTGATTTTTTGCCATAATTTTGAGCCCTGAAATTGTAGGTTAACAGCATAAATGATGTATTTCCTAAATGAGAAACCTCTTAATTCAAACCCAAAAATGTGTAAAAGTGTTTTTTAGTACTTGGTCCTTCACTCCCAAAAACGCATTTGCAACATTTTTTTTTAATGTTTTTTAATGCACAAGCATACAGAAGGCTTTGATGCAGTTTCTGACATGAAGAGGTGGCTTGAAGCAATTATATTTTTTTTGAATGACCAGCAGGTGGCAGCAGAGTATAAGAGATCAGCCAGGGTCATGTTGCAACAAGCTCTTTTTGTCAGTGTTTTCACCAGGAATGTGAATATTGATAAAACTTTACTATATTATAATGCTAATGGCTGCAAAACGGAAACAGATACGAATATACTTTTTCCTGATGAAAGAAGAGGCTCTAATCTTTCTTTTGGTAGGTTGCATGTTTTATAGCAATATAACACAATATTCTGTAGGCCTTGCACAATCAGTCAAAAACAAGTAAACAGCCGGGAGCGAAGGGAGTTGTTTCAGTGACTGAAAATGGCCGTGAGTGAATGAGTTAAATTAAACCTGAAAATCTATATCCGTAAAGCCTGTATCTCACTGAGCGACTTACCCCGGGTTTACACCGGTTGCGGTTGCGGTGCGGATGTGGTGCGTTCCGGCGACGCAAGCAATTAGATTCCATTCATTCGAATGGTGCAGTTTACACCGCTTGCGGGTGCGTTGCGTGTCGACTGCGTCTCAGCTGCGGCGTGCCGCAGCCCTTCCGCAAGGATAGCCTATTTTCTATTTTTGCCGGACGCCGCAGCGGTAGGCCTCCGGCAAATGGCAAGCTAGCACAAAACACATCGAGCGGGACAGGAAGACCGACGCAGTTTCAAAATAAATTTCCGGTTACCTTTCAAGATAAAACACTCGCCAGCTCCTATTTCGCAAGCATGCTAGCAAAACGTGATGTGGGCGTAGACGGGCCTGGAGTTAACGTGCGAGGTGCTCATTCACGGTTTAGACACCAGCGAACATGGACGAGGAGAGGTTTATATTGGAGGTAGAAAGCCACAAAATAATAAAAGTCCACCTCTCTTTCTGCTTCTCTGTTGAGCACAGACCTTCTGTGTGTTTGTCGTTGTTTTTAATGCCACAAGATCGCGCGCGGTCACGCGAGACATGGCGGGAAGTGGTCGGCGACGGAGCTGCCGGACCGCAGCTGTGCGGAGCCGGTGTGGATTGGCAAAAAAATTGACGCGTGCAAAGCACGCAGTCAAGACACACCGCACCGCACCACAGCCGCACCGCACACGCAACCGGTGTAAACCCGGGGGAAGGCTTGTGAGTGTGCACATGAAGCGAATGTTTTATTTTCTTCAGGGATTGTTCAATGATGTAAAAGGTTACAAAGCTCTTGGCAAGGCATTCGCAAATAGTTTCAACGGGAAAAACAAACAAACGACAAAACCCGTCCTTGGCACTGAATGTTTTGATTCTACTGAACGACTGAAATGTAAACACTTGTACTCTTTGTACTCAGTCTGAAAAAGTAGTATTGGGGCATACTTGAGCCATTTACAGTATACTATTATCCTTCAAGTGCTTACTTTTTGTGTGATTAATATGAACTTGAACACACAGTAGAAGAAAAATTTCATCTTTAGTCGACAAACAATTGAATCTAACTGACGTCCTACAATTGGACATGAATGAGCCTGAGATGCATGCTGACATACATAAAGAGGGGGGTTCTTCCACTGTGTTACTAAAGCATTCTTCACTGCTTCCTCTCTCTCCAACTTCCTGAATGCCATAGACACACTCACACGTGGTGCATTTCCTGCCTCACATGCCTGCTCAACACTGGCTACATTCAAACAACACATTGTGGGAAAGGTACACAACAGCACCAGGAATATAGATCAGCTTTTAAATCTTTGGCCATTTGGATTAACCCTAATGTCAACAAGACCTTCAGAAGCTTTACTAATGCTCATGTATCAGGGCATCAAAAGCTTCGTAGGTTGGAGGGCCAAAGTATCTTCATTATAAATATGCCTTTAAAAAAAAACATACACACACAAAACTTCAGAATTCAAACCATCATCAAGCACAAGGGCATCACTCCTTACACTTATTCCAAAATGACAAGAAAAATACACACACAAAAAGAGCAGACTCCCAATCAAAGGTGAAGACCCCAGCTACCCAATATGCTTCAATTATAATAATATTGCATTTACACATTTTAAAGTTTTAACAATGGTAAAAAATTGACTGGATTATTTCTCAGAGTCATGTCAGTCTATCCCTGCCAAAGTCAGGTCTCACATGTCCAAGAGCAAATAATTAACACATCCATGTGGCCTGAAATCCTCATTAGCATAATTACTCTATCACGACCCAGTTTTATTATTCCAGTGTTAATTACAAATGGACTCAAATACAACCAGCCAGAAAATGAGCTTTGCTTTGTATTGATTCGCTTCAACTTTGGTTTGTAACTACTACATTTTTTTTTTCTTGGTTGGGTATATATTAAACATTTTCAATAATGGAGATTTCTGATGGGATTTTATATGAAAGTGAAAAGCCATGTGCTTGGTATTTTTACGAGGTTTACTTAAAAAAAAAAAAGACTGCTTTTTATTCTAATTAATTTCATAAAAACACCGCCGCACACTCATAATTATGACTTTTTTACATCTGTTCATGGTAAAATATAATATTTAATCACAGCTAACGTTTGCCGTTCCACAGACTCTCATGTTTCTGTAAAATAGTAAAAACCCAAATATATCATTTAACATTCTGTATGATTTTCCACTTAATTCATGTGAGAGCACATGAGGAATCGGATCATGCCTACATTGTGACACGGGAACAGCCAGTCCTGCTATTGTGGATATGTGGGAATGACTTTCCCCTCGTGCAGCTCCGTGTGACATCATCTTTTGCTCTGGTATGCAAAAAAGAAACATTCTTCCATTCCGTCAAACCTGCTCTCTCGAATTCCTTTCAAAAGGTCCTCTCGTTCTCGTGTCAGTTTTTTACCCCAACATCAGCAGAACAGGCCATAAAAGTAACATTAACTTTGGGAGTGTTATTCTAAAATCCTTGGCTGGGTTAAGTATCTACGTCCTGGGCCCAAAGCCCAAATGGTGTAATTGTGATGTAATCCTTCCTGGTGACTTGTAGCACAAACACGCAGATGCAGTGTTTCTCTTCTGCAGAGTGGTTTGACTGCTGATACGAAACCCAACCAGTGTTTGCTAGTTTGTTTGCATCAGACTCGCAATGCAATGCACACACATTCAATTTGACATTTTCCATCTAAGGTAGTTTATATAGCATCGAACCAGGAAACTGTTTTCACATTGTGTTTTTAAAATGTTTAACATACAGGTGGAAAAATTGTCAAAGCCAAGGACTGCAAGTTCTTTGCTGCTGGCCTGAAAACTAGGAGAAGGACAGATATTTATTTGAATCTTACATTTTAGTGCTGTCAAGTGATTGAAATATTTTTAATACTTAATCCCAAAATTTTCCATAATTAATCGTGATTAATCAAATTTTTTAACTATTATTTAGCATGAACCTTCTACCATATTTAATATAAGTAATATCTTGAGGGTGGCACAGTGGACGAGTGGTTAGCACGTCTGCCTCCCAGTTCTGAGGACTCGGGTTTGAGTCCAGGCGGCGGCCTTCCTGGGTGGAGTTTGCATGTTCTCCCCGTGCCTGCGTGGGTCTTCTGCGGGTATTCCAGTCTCCTCCCACATTCCATAGACATGCATGGCAAGTTAATTGGGTGCTCTGAATTGTCCCTAGGCGAGATTGTGAGTGTGGATGGTTGTTCGTCTCTGTGTGCCCTGCGATTGGCTGGCAACCAGTCCAGGGTGTACCCCTGCCTACTGCCCAAAGCCAGCTGGGATAGGCTCCAGCACCCCCCGCGATCCTTGTGAGGAATAAGCGGTCAAGAAAATGGATGGATGGATAATATTTTGAAATTCATGTAAAATCATCAAAGTATATTTCAATTCAAAGACTGCTCTCCCACAGGAAGTAAACAAAACTGCATTCAATTTTAACACAATAAAATTTTAAATAATCCTCCAATGTTAACATTTTCATTTTGACATCCCTAGAAATGATATTAATTTATTTCCACCAGTCTATGATCTTCTTTTCATAGCATGTCTCTGAGCTACCCAGCTTCCAATAATGTGTGTATTGGAGTTTTCTTTTTGTTTTTTGTCCAATCATATTTGTATGTGTCACCACATCAATGTAATCTGCACAGGGCCTTCTTCAGACTCAGGAGTGCTGTTACACATACACAACACCTCACAAACAGGACAGTGAGCCAAGAAAAAGTTGAAATGGGGCTTGTGCTAATATGGTGCAGCCACCATTTGATGGAAACCCCCAAAACTACTTGACAGATCAACTTAAAGCGTCCATTCCAGTGCTTCACGGAGTTGCAATCGCCGCTCTCCAAGCGCATTTCGAATCGGCAAGAAAGTGTGGGATAAACAAACCATGACAGCTCATGGACCCACCCAGAGGTGAATAATTACTTCCTCCGAGATTTCAGCAACAACTGGCGAACATGTTGAGCACTGATTCTCTTTGGAGGGCTGAGAAATGGGGAAGACTGGTGAGTACAGAGACGCCTCAAATGAATCAGGAAGGACCATTTGCAGGGTGCGCTCATTCTGACTCTGAAAAGTTGGTTGTCAGGATATTCCAGAAGTTGCAGAGTGATGTCAGGAAGGTTTGTGGGCCGACATGGCATCTCTGTGATTTCCTGTCAGGCAGTCAATGTGGCCGCACTTTCCCTTTAAAAATGTTGCTGGAACACAACCAGTGATTACAAAATGTTTGCAACAGAGTATTTGGCCCTGATTATGGGAAAAGTTAATACCATAGCAACATTCCCAGCTTGAAATTCAGCGTTTGAAGTCTGTGGTATCAACGCTGGCTCATTATATTCAATTAAAATATATGTGAGAACAGTCGTGGAAAGAGAATGTTACCCACTCAGCAAAAGCAGTTCAGTGAGAATGTCAGAAATATTTTTTTTCTTTTTTTTAAAGTGGAAGTTAACCCCCCAAAAAATGTTAGCAATAATGTGTTCTATGCAGCCCCACTAGTCTAAATATGGTATTCTGGTTAATATTGTGTTAGTGGAATATGAGTTAAGAAGCAAAATCCAGCCGTTTTTATCCAACTCAGGGGGCGGTCATTTTGCCACTTGCTGAAGATGACATCACAGTTGGTCAGGTCTCAGTTAACAACCAATCACAGCTTAGCTTCAGAAAACAGATGAGCTGTAATTAGTCGCTGCCTGAGCCCTGAGCAACTGTGATGTCATCTTCAGTCGACAGCAAGTGGCAAAATCCAGTTTATCCATCTCAGGGGACGGCCATTTTGACACTTGCTGTCGACTGAAGATGACATCACAGTTGCTCAGGGCTCAGGTAACAACCAATCATGGCTCAGCTTCAGAAAACAGGTGAGCTGGGATTGGTCGTTGCCTGAGCCCTGAGCAACTGTGATGTCATCTTCAGTCGACAGCAAGTGGCAAAATGGCCACCCCCTGACATGGATAAAAATGACTGGATTTGCTTCATAATTCATATTCCACAAATGTAATATTCATCAGAATGTCACGTTTAGACTATAGGTCACATATATTATTGTCAAGAAATGTTTAAGGTTAATTTCCACTTTAAGTCTTATGTAATGGAAAATATTGTTTAACCACCAAGTTCATACAATTGCTGAAGGTGTGCGTGGGGGTGTGTGTGCGAGTGCAGCTGCTCACGCGCCACACGTGCGTGATTTGCAGTTTTAGATTACCCCGCGTGAAAGGGAATGCGCCAGACTGCAAATGTAGGCTCTCAATTGAAGATTTGGGATGTTTTTAGTCAACAATGTTTACACAAGAACTACATGCCAATGGGCAACCATGTGATTCTATCAGTCAGTCAGGCGGTTCAACCAGACAAACCTCAACATGGTGCACTACAACCACAAAGGAATGGCGATGGCATAATCGAATGGCACGGGAGCAGACAATTCTTACACTGTATTTCTCCTTTTCAATAAGTGCTGCACCCCAAATAGCCACACCCTTTTTCTTGTTTCACTCAATGGTAAAAAGATGTCGTTTAATTTACCTTAATATGACTGACAGCATCATGTGTTGTGGCAGTGGCAGAAACCACAACACATTGCCTGAAGCGCATACAATGCATGAAGCTGAATGTTGTGAAATTTCATTCATTCTGATCCATTCAAGAATCAGATGAAGAATAAGTTGTCACGGCAACTAATGTGTGACGTATTTTGCTAGCACGATGCGCATGTGGCTAGAACAAAAGCAGCAAAATTAGCCACAATGTGATACAGGATTCTAGTTAAAGTAATCAATGTTTTTAACTAATAAGAAAAACTAACGTAGTCTGCTTCCATTAACATGGGGGACATTTATGAAATTCACTCTGACCTCTAAGAGTGTGCAGAGTATACCCCCACACCCATGTTATACGAAAGCAATCAGCAACTCATGCTTGAACTGTCTGAGCGCAATAGACTCTGTTGTTTTGTTTTTTGGGACACTCATGCTTATGCGGGACTCGAACTATGACCGAGTTCTGTTCGAATGTGATGATATAACTAGTGTTGTTCCGATACCGATACTGGTATCGGCAGAGGTGCCGATACTGCATTAAAACAGTGGTATCGGTATCGGTGACTGACTACTCACAAGTAACATGCCGATACCATTAATTCCAACGCTAATATAGGATTTTGGATGCAGCATTTTTTGTCTTGCTCGTGCTCGACATTCACTGATATGTGACATGCTCACTGCATGCCGATCTAAGATATCCTATTGACCCTTGAATGCTCTGAACCAATAGCAGGACAGCTTTTTCATGTTGAGGAAAAAAACCTTAGGTATCGGTATGGTATCGCCATATACTGCAAAGCTGGGTATCGGTATTGGTATCGGGGGCCAAAAATTGGTATCGGAACAACACTAGACATAACCCAAGTTTTTTAGGTGGGATCATGCCATAATCCATCACTAACCGACGATAACGCTGTAGTAAATTCATAACTGCAGTAAATATTTTATGAAAAACACTTGGCGGCCATATATATTAAACAATCCAGTAAAATAAAAGGTATTAGCTTTAACTGATGCATTCCCAAGAAAAACACCTGGTACTCTCTGCAGTTAAGCAAAAAAATAAAAAAAAATAAAAAAAACACCCAGGCCACTATGACTACATCAAAACAGCAATTATGACAGATGACAAAGGTGTTATGTTCCTCACAGGCAGGGCCACACCACAAAGCAATGAGTCAACAAATTGTTAAGCTACTTTCAACATGACCTGCAAAAACGCTGTACACCAACTGTCACAACAAGAAGGCTCTTTGCAGTACTTTTAGGGGGAACCAATTGACGAGATGATCACATGATGCACTAAGTGCAAAGCACAGCACAAAGATACAACACTACCTCTTTAGAGCAACTCCCAAATCTATTAGCTGCACTCACATTGCACATCAATAACTAACTGCATGATTGCACCAGAGTTCAAGTTTCTAAGTTGTTAATATGATTATATAAAAGAATACTATCGAGACTAAAATCTCCCGTGTAAAAAAAAAAAAAAAGAGGGGGTGGATTAAAGATTTTCCAAACACTCTTTTTCATTAAACACATACCAGCTTTTTGTTTCTGCCTTCATCCTCGCTGGATCTCTTTTTAGAAGGTTTATTCGGGTCGTCCCCACCGCTGGCTTGATCCATTTTGCCTCCAAAGTTGTTCTCAGTTCCCTTCTCCAATGACTTGACAGGAACTCCGCCACAACAAAAACAACAACAAAAAGTTGGCAAACTTCACTCGTCAACACGTCACTTGGCAACAGCTTTCAGGGCGAGTTTTCTCCATATCCATTCGGTTAGGTGAAAAAAATTCCAAATAAAAACAATAAATAAATGGAAGCGTTGCAAAAAGTAGTATCCGAGTGGATGGGGTGTCGCTTCTAGATGAAAGAGGTGTGGTATCCGTTCAGAACTACTTCTTCTCTGTCGCTCTCTGAAATAACAAAATATTATATTCATTCTATATTTTAATGACAAATATGTTACTTTCAAATACAAATCCTGCATGACGAGTTTCCATGAATAGTCTGGTAAGTATTCAAAGTACACCCAAATTCAGTGAGGGCAGAACGCACTGGAAAAGGCGACTAATGACTTCAAACATGTCGTTTTATTTGTTAGAACGTTTGCCTGTGTTTATATTATTACCAAAATAAAACTTAAAGGCGTTTGACATATTACATAGTAACGACCACACTCTTCTAAATAAAAAAAGGCGACCAGAAATGACACTGTAGTAGTTTTTAGCGTTTGCGACCGAGGCTATCAGCCACGTACGCATCACCCTGATTGATCGCAATCAATATCAATAGTAACAATAGTCGAAAATCACCGTTGTTCTCTCTGGAATACTTTGCAAAGCTGTACATTTAGCCACGTTAGCGTACATGGAACTCCGTCGCCACTGAGATGTCAAAATATTTAGTCGCTAATACTACACGCGGGTACACATGATAAAACAATAAATTACAATATCAAAAATATAAATACAGTAATGTGTCCAGTGAAACTCACAGTATCCCATCCTGGTCAACATCGTCGCAACCAAACATGAATGCCAGGCCCACGCTACGCCCCGCCCACTTTGTTTTTTTACTGGTTGGTGGGCTGGGCAATGAGTAGGGCTCCCGACGGCTATTGGTCCGCTGCGTTGGCTGTCAAAAGGTTGGCGTGGCGTTGTCGTGTGTAGACGATGGGGTCAAATCTGATTTCACAGCAAGTGGATAGCTCTCAATGAAGAAAGAACAGATCTATAAATGTAACGACTAGTGCGATGGGGGCGACGTCATACCGGAAGTAGTGCGGGAATCCTTGATAACAAAACACATCCAACGTGTCCCGCGTTTTTTTTCCCCTTGCCTCTTGCACATGCACACACACACGCACAAACAAGCACTGTTGCATCAGTGATTGTGCAACGTGCATGTGAAAATTACTACCAAGTTATATAATACTGTATCTTGAAAGACTGTCTTGTGTGCACATAAATAAGAGATGGACGGTCGAAGTGTATGAATAAATTAACTGCAGGACTATGCAGAACATAATATTCACCTATTCTGAGTAGCAGACACGTTTACAAGTTATTCAGCAGCTCGTGTAAATAATAACCAGCTTCAAAATTTCAAGTGAGGTCAGCATTTATTCACTGCCTTTGACAAGTATACTTGTCAATTGTATTTTTTAGAGCGGTGCTAAATGGGGGCGAATCTGAGCATGCTCCACTGTAAATATCAAACTTGGAAACAACTTTACTGATGCCCAACCACCGGTAGATGACATCATTGCCCCATTTTATAGGAAATAAACACAATTTCAGAGTCCATGGGAGAAATGGCTGTATTTTGGCAAACCTACATTTTTCTGCTGTCAATTATAAAAGAACGGGACGGGACAAAAAGTAGGGAGTCTATTCTGTTATTTGGTAGATTCGGTTTATATATAATTATTGAATGTAATATCACGTGAGTATTGGAAATGTAAAAATTTTCTATAATGACTGGCAGTGAATGAGTTAAGGCAGTAAACTAAACTCACATCGGATGTAAGCTCCATTTAAATGACAAAATATGATAATGAGAACATGTTTAAAAAGGTGATGTGGGTTCTGGTGTGTACTGTTTCTATAATAGTTTCATTCTCTATTGTGTTTTGTCAAATATTGTCCATTTTGGAACTGGAAGAGAGAACAGAGAGGGACACTGGTGACAAGCCTATTTATATTTTGGAGCATCTACTGCAGCTTACTGGTCACTCACAGGGTTTATAATTAAACCCACAGAGCTATTGTGGACATGGAATATTATATTCCCAGAGGTCATTTGAATGGAATGACTGACCAAGGCCTTGGGAAAATATTTATTCCTGTACTTGTTATTGATGTACTTGTTATTGTGTAATATCTGACTACTAGTGAACTTGCCTTAGACTATTAATTAAATAACTATTCTCACTTTTGTGCAGTGCGCTTGAGTAACTATTAAAAAGTTCAATATAAAGTGTTGCATTTTATACAGCCTTGAATTTTCTCATTGTTATGACAATATTTCCTATACTGTTGTAATAAAAACACTAATTGTCTTTCTACAACTAGTTGTGGATTGCAGATGCACAGGAAGAGGTATACAAAGTCCACGTACACCACATACTGTTGCAAGAACACCGATTCGTTTATAAACTTATGTGAGGTCTCCCACATTTAAAAAATCGATTAACACATTAAAAATCTTAATGCGTGTACCAGGCTAAAGACGCTCTTTGCTCCTCTGACAGCTGCATAGACCATTTCTATGTTTAGACTGTTGAGATAAAATGGATAAACTTGTAAATTATTAATGCACTCAAAGACTACTGGAAAGTGAAAGAGTTTACTTAGGGAAACTGTACATCTGGTAATTTAATATTAAGGTTTTAAATAACAAGCGTCTGGAATGTTGTTTACCTCGTTTACCATAATTAAAAAGAAAATGTAAAATGTAATTGTTGAGTGTAATTTTTCCCCCTTTAGAGAAAAAAAATGGATACTATCGATGTGATCTTGATTTCACTATATCTCATTTTATTAACATTAAAAATAACGTTTTCCCCTAAAAAATAATGATACGCTATATATATATATATAAATGATATTGCACCATATTGGTTGGCAACCAGTCCAGGGTGTCCCCCGCCTACTGCCCAGAGCCAGCTGAGATAGGCGCCAGCAGCCCCCGCGACCCTTGTGAGGAATAAGCGGTCAAGAAAATGGATGGATGGATGGATATTGCACCATGTCTGTCCTTAATGCTCATCCTGGAGATAGATGTCCCTCCGAATTGTTTGCTCTGGAGAGAGAAAAACAGGAGTAAAAATCAATAAAAACAAGCCACTCACTATAAAAATGACAGCACCGAGCAGCAGGGACAGACACAGCCCTGTTGCAGTTTTTGTTGTTATTTATTAATTTTTAAATGCCATTATTGACTTACCTTGTGCACTTCCCCTCTGGCAATGTCACACAATACTTAAAAGACTACGGGAAGAAAGAAAAAAAATACTATGACCTCATGTGTACTGTGTTGAGAATTAGTGAAAACTGCTTCACCTTTTAATAAGTTAACTTCCATTATTGCTAGTGGCAATCCTTTCTCTGAATTATCTCGAGACGTTTACCACCCTGCTTTTTCCTGCATCTCCCGCATAAGGAGCCTCGCCTGCCTGCTGAACATCTACTGGAGTATTCCATCATGCTGCTAATTGTTGTCAAGACGGCTAGCCATACGTTGCTAGCTAGGTTACTCATCTGCTAACATGGTGCACCACCTCCTCTCGTACTCAATGTATAATACTCCCATGAGTTACTGTTAAGCGTCATTGGGTACCTTGAAAGATGCTATTAAATTAATAAATTTTAATATAAGGGGTGATGATGATGATGATTATTATTATTATTATTATTATACATTCGGAATGACTTATCCTTCCATGTGTTGCACCGGGCATGCCATTGCGCCTCTCTCCATATCGATTTTGTTATGAAGTGTGGAGCGAGTGGATGAGGAGAGATGGACCCAATGGCAGAGACACATTACGGGAAGAGGACTGAGAATAACTTTATTGACCATAACCAAGTAAATGACAGGACGGGACGTGAGCAGACTGATCATGACGTGGACAGACTTGGCAGAACCTGGACAGACTTGACAGGACGTGGACATGTGAGAGAGAGACACTTGGCTTGGACGTGAGAGACAGACACTTGGCTTGGATGTGAGAGAGAGAGAGAGAGAGAGAGAGAGAGACACTTGGCTTGGATGTGACAGACAGACACTTGGCTTGGATGTGAGAGAGGAACACTTGGCTTGGACGAGAGAACACTTGGCTTGACAGAAAACGACACCCACACAGCACAGCACACCAAGACAGGACAAGACAAGACAAGACAAGACAAGACAAGACAAGACAAGACAAGACAATGCTACCACCACTGACTAAATACAACACTAACAAGACACTAACAAGACACACCTGGGAAACTGATTAGGTCACACATACTGGGAAGGGAAGACACACGCAGGTGGACAAGGTTAACGATAACGAGACATGGGGGAGAACTCAGGACAAAACACTACAAACACCTAAAACCAAACAAAACCTAACCACACGGAAACAAAACATGACAGATTTTCTGTCGACCGAAGAAGACATCTATGTTGCTCAGGTCTCGGGCAACAACCAATCACTGCTCAGCTTCAGAAAACAGGTGAGCTGTGATTGTTTGAGACCTGAGCAACATTGAAGTCATCTTTAGTCGACAGACAGGAAGTGGCAAAATGGCCGCCCCATGAGATGGATAAAAATGGCTGAATTTTGCTTCATAACCCATATTCCACAAATGTATTATTAATCATAATGTCATATTTAGACTAGTGAGGTCACATATAATATATTATAGTCAAGAAATGTTTAAGGTTGACTTCCACTTGAATACTGCATAGGATTTTTTTTTGTTTTAGAACATGTCTGTATCTACTCCTGTTTTGGTTAGCAAATGAGTTCAAATGAGTTCAGCAGTAAAGTCTTTAATGTCCACATGTGAAAGCTATGAACAGGAAAATAGAGGTGTTTATTTGTTTCAAGTGAATAACAGTAATGGCATAATTTGGGTCCTTAACTCATTGACTTCCATTGACGGAAAAAGACGTCAAATAATGCATTTTTGCTGGGCTGGCAGTGAATGTGTTAAACAAAATGTGCCAATATATTTTGTGATTATATTGCAGCATCCTTTTTTCCTTTTTTCTTTTTTAAGGCAAATTTTGCTTAAAAATACATCAATTTTGGTTACATCTCATCTTAACTCATTGACTACCATTGACGGAAAAAGACGTCAAATCATGCATTTTTGCTGGGCTGGAAGTGAATGTGTTAATGACACTCATGGTAAATGTAAAAACTGTTGGTAAAGTTGTGGGTGGTGAACTCCTGAAAGAAAAAAAAATTCAAACGCAAACTGATGGCAATATAACATTTTTTTCCTGATCCTGCAGCATTCTAAAGACAGAATATTCACTACCTCTGATGTACTTCAATATGTACTCCGACAGACGAGAGGGAGTGTCTGGCATCGCTCTCGGTCAACAACATGTTCAGCAAATTACTGCCCAGGTTGCTCCACCTGCAAACTGGCCCCCCAGGGTGTCTTGATCCTGCTGAGCAGCCGGGCAGTCGGTTACCAGACATCTGGCAAGGAATTAACAGGGGGAGGGAGAGTCGAGTATGGGAGTCTGTCAACAAATCTGACAGTATTCAATGTCGGAATTGGAACTCCTCAACTCATTTCAACAAATCAAAGATTATTGTAGTTTTCTGGTAAACAGTTTTGGTATTAAAGCTACGCTGGTGGCAAGTTCATGATCCATTATCTGCGAAAGGCAGCAGATCACAACACAGAGAAAAACAACACGTTTTATGATATCTTAATGTATTATTGCTACCCTCTCCAAATAACAACGTTCAGTACAAGCTGAAAAACACATTGAAACACTTTCCCTTGACATGTCATCTGGAATTACTTTGTTAGCTTGTTCTGGACAGCAATTTGCCCACGTTGTGTGGAATTCGACAAGATTAGGGGTGATACCGGGTGTCTATTTTTAGACGTTCAAACAAAACGACTGCACCTCTGCTGTTGAGCATCTGTGAAGCAGCAGCTTGTGGCTTTGTGCCCAGGGAGGAAGAGGGCAGCTCCAGGACAGGAAGCATGAGAGGATTTTTTTATTTATTTTTTTACCCAGTGGGAAGCCCTATTAGGTTTACAGTGGATTTACAGAAGATAAACAAAATGGATGATACCATTGTCAATACAATGTCCTTCATTTTCGTCTTTGCCAATTAATGTCATAATATAATTATTTTACTCATTAGCCTACTTATAGTGGCCTTTGTTTTTATCTTGCACTGACAAATGCTCAATTAAAAAAAAACTAAAACTAATACTAAAACTAATAACAGCTAAATTAAAACAACACATTTTGTAAAAATAAAAAATAAAAGTAATCAACCTGCTCTAAAAATTACTTAAAATGAACTGAAATTAAACAACAAAAATCTAAACTATAGAGCAAAAGTCCCAAACTATTACAGTACAATAATTAGAGCAACAACTTCCTTCATTTGCATCTTTGCCAATTAATGTCATAATATAATAATTTTATTCCATAGCCTACTTATAGTGGCCTTTGTTTTTATCTTGCACTGACAAATGCTCAATTAAAAAAAAAAAAAAAAAACTAAAACTAAAAACAGCTAAATTAAAACAAAACATTTTGTAAAAATAAAAAATAAAAGTAATCTACCTGCTCTAAAAACTACTTAAAATGAACTGAAATTAAACAACAAATATCCAAACTATAAAGCAAAAGTCCCAAACTCTTACAGTACAATAATTACAGCAACCAATGTCCTTCATTTTCGCCAATTAATGTCATAATATAATAATTTTCCTCAATAGCCTACTTATAGTGGCCTTTGTTTTTATCTTACAAATTCTCAATTAAAAAAATATAATAAAACTAATACTAAAACTAATAAAAGTCACCAACCTACTCTAAAAATTACTTAAATGAACTTAAATTAAATAACAAAAATCAAAACTCTAAAGAAAAAGTCTACAGTACAACATATGTACTGTCATGTTATCATAGACCATGCAGGACTTCTGGTTTTTAGGTAGGTAGGAGACTAGTTATCATGTAATATGATTTATTGGTCAAATGCCCAAAACACTAAGAATCAGTGAGTTCTCACTTTATGCGTTTAGTCGACATTTGGCTGTTGAAAGATGCTGGACAGACAATCTTACAAACGATCACAGAGACTGAATCCCCATTGTGTCTCCTTCCAATGCTCTTTTCATATCATCACTATCAGACCTCTACCCTCATTTGTGACATTTCCTTCATGCATACAGTACAATTCTATATCAGCTTATCAGCACGGACCAGTGGAACTGCTGCTTTGCTACTGTATTTTCTCTTATTGTGGAACGGGAACACAGCGGCCAGGCCAGACAGTGCTGATCCCAAAGGACATGTCGAACACCGAAAGCCTTGACCCCGGTTTTGCTCTCCCGGTTCAATCTGACGAGGAAAAACAGCCTCACTCTAAAAAAGTACACAATATTCATCCATGAATCTACAGTGTTTTTCCGCGCGCCCGAGGCCATCGAATTAGTCAGGCACTGCTGCGATGTTGTGATCAGTGGGGGCATAAACGCGAGTGGTAATAAAAGAGGGTGGCTTCATGAGGCGTGGCGCACCAAATGACAACCATTTACCATCAAATTGCGTTGCCCTGCAAGGTCAAAAGTTTATAAGCGCGTTGGGAGAGAGCGGGAGAAAGAGAGATCACCCAAAATACACACAAAATCTGAACCCTTGTATTTGTTGTTTTGATTTTATTCTGCAACTTCGGCCTATTCAAAACAAAGATAAATATTTTATTAGGGAGAAATTAATGATGTAAGATGGCAGATGTGACTGGGAATCTGCTCTGCCGGTGACAATTTTAATTTAAATACAATAATAATAATAATAATAATAATAATAATAATAATAATAATAATAATAATAATAATAATAATAATAATAAATTAAAACTAATAATTGGTTCAAACCCCTGATCTTATGTCATCATCAAAGTGGCCTCCAACACAAACAAAAGGAATTTGTCCATGTCTAGTCCAAGTTTTTCAACGTCTGGTCAAGTGTTGTTCTCTCGTCCACACCAAGTGTCCTTCACATCAACTCAAGTGTCTCCACGTCAACTCAAGTCATCTCCTCGTCAACTCAAGTCATCTCCACATCAACTCAAGTTATCTCCACGTCAACTCAAGTCATCTCCACGTCAACTCAAGTGTCTCCACGTCAACTCAAGTGTCTCCAAATCAACTCAAGTCATCTCCACGTCAACTCAAGTCATCTCCTCGTCAACTCAAGTCATTTCCACGTCAACTCAAGTCATCTCCTCGTCAACTCGAGTCATCTCCTCGTCAACTCAAGTCATCTCCTCGTCAACTCAAGTCATCTCCACGTCAACTCGAGTCAACTCCTCGTCATCTCCTCGTCAACTCAAGTCATCTCCTCGTCAACTCAAGTCATCTCCACGTCAACTCGAGTCAACTCCTCATCATCTCCTCGTCAACTCAAGTCATCTCCACGTCAACTCGAGTCAACTCCTCGTCAACTCGAGTCATCTCCTCGTCAACTCAAGTCATTTCCACGTCAACTCAAGTCATCTCCTCGTCAACTCAAGTAATCTCCTCGTCAACTCAAGTCATCTCCACGTCAACTTGAGTCAACTCCTCGTCAGCGCGAGTCATCTCCTCGTCAACTCGAGTCATCTCCTCGTCAACTCGAGTCATCTCCTCGTCAACTCAAGTCATCTCCTCGTCAACTCAAGTAATCTCGTCAACTCAAGTCATCTCCACGTCAACTTGAGTCAACTCCTCGTCAACTCGAGTCAACTCCTCGTCAACTCGAGTCATCTCCTCGTCAACTCGAGTCATCTCCTCGTCAACTCAAGTCATTTCCACGTCAACTCAAGTCATCTTCTCGTCAACTCAAGTCATCTCCACGTCAACTCGAGTCAACTTCGAGTCAACTCAAGTCATCTCCTCATCAACTCAAGTCATCTCCTCGTCAACTCAAGTCATCTCCACGTCAACTCAAGTCATCTCCACGTCAACTCAACTGTCTCCACGTCAACTCGAGTCATCTCCACGTCAACTCAAGTCATCTCCACGTCAACTCA